>NC_136422.1:35565000-35615000 GCF_052625555.1 Lactuca saligna
CAGTAATGTAGAAACTATATTTTTGGTTAATGATAGTCAGACTTGGGAAAATACACACTCTTACAAGAGACACACACATACACTAGATGCCTTGGTAGAAGGCTACATATTGATCAGTTAAGTCTTGGTAGAAGACTCCCTGTTATATTAGTAGGAATCATAGGGATTTCTAGAGTTTTTCAAACATTAAAGTTGTTTTACATAAATTTTCAATACTTACAATTCATATACATACAAATTAAGACACTAATATACTTATGATCTCACCAGCTTCAAAGCTGATACTTACTTTCAAAATTACTTGTATCCTCAATTCATTAATAGACAGGTATCGATGCAAGGTTTAGAGAAGATGGAGCTCGTTCAAGACTCATCTTTCATTTTGATTTATGCTTTAGTGTCTATTATAATTTGATAGAACACACTTGTACAATAATTATATTATTAATGCAATGGATGATGTTGTTGCTTGTTTACTACTTTTCATTGTTGTGATACTGTACATGACGTCCTCCGCCCCAGAACCTTTCCGCCATTCAATGGTTTTGGGGTGTAACAGATTGGTATCAGAGCATTGTTTATAGTGAATTAAGTATATCAACCCATTAAAGATATACTAACTATAAATACAATGGGATTAAAAATACTCTGACCAAGAGTTTATACTTTAAATAATAAAATATTTAATTAAGTATACGTGCCTGCATTCATACTAAAATCAGTGTCACTAGGACAGTACAAAAGAATTACGATTGTTGGGCAACACAGGTGGACATATAGACATATAGTCAAAACTGGGAAGATATAGCCTGATCACCTATATTATCCGGGGGTTGACTAACATGTGCGTAAGTGTAGTTGTGTGGTTGCAACAAGTCTAAAATCTTACCAGCCCTACCACAATGAGAACAGTAGAACATAACATTAAACTTAAAATACTATAGGAGTATTTAGTGTTACTATAAGTACTTTATACTTGAGAACTAAAATGGGATCTTCATTACTAAGTTGATAGTTGCTAAGTGGATACACTAAGGCTATATGTAATTAGGATGTTATAGACTTAGAATCTGTGAAAATTTTTACTTTACCCCTATTATGTGTGAATTTGGAGTTAATATCACTTATTCGAAGGCCTATCCTGTTTCGATTACATATAACTGGTATGCACTTCACAAATAGCGATGTAACTAATGAAGATTTTATAAATAATTATCTAGATAGTTTCATCTAATAATTATTTTCTTACCCCAATTCTCGCGTAGATAACATGGCTGGACTCCATCCCCACGGCAACCAGTACCTTCCAAACGAAGTCATTGCTGGATGGTTTGGAGAAGAACCAGAGAATGATCATCCGATTCCTTTGAATGATCACCATGATGAAGACCTTTCGGATGGTGCTAACTCCGAACCCAAGGTTGAGAACCTACCCCAGGAAGCTCCCGTTCCAATTCCTAACCCGCGTCCGACTTTTCATGGCCCAACGCCTCCATGGGTTGAATGTTTGGAAGCATGGAGCAAAGATCAAGATCAACCTATGCCGTTTAATGGGGACCGAAGCTTCTACAACATAAATGAAGGGAGCATAGCAGATAGAGTTCTAACAATCCTGATCCGTAGAGTTTCCCGAAACGAAATTCAGGGCAGGATAGCCTTACATCATATCAAGGAAGTTGACACCAATGGAGGGATGCATATCCTTCGCACCAACAGCCTTGAACATGCTCGCGAGAGATCTGATAGAAATCACAAAACCCTGCTACAAGCACTAGCTAAAACCCGAGCCGAAGTCATTGAGCTCCGAGTACGTCATAGGGTATACGAAAGATACTTGCTTGATATGGAACATCAACTGGCTGAACTGAGAGTTCACCAGAGGGATGACCGTCGCTGGTAGTAGACGCTTTACTTTATCTTTCCTTGTTAAAAAGGAATCTTTTTCTGTCTATGCCTGATGTGGCATTTTCTATGAAATTATCTTGTACTGTAAGTACTTTTGGTTAGGTCTTTATGCTGTCAAGAACTATCTTCTCTGGATATGATGTAAGACCTTTACAAGGTCATTTTCCCGAACTTTTACGTCATGAATATCAAAGATTTTGACAGTCAGCTAACTGCTGTGTCATTCTTCATTCAAGTACTTTTATCATGCTTTCATAGGAGTCTATCTAAATTCATGCTTTAGTCAAGTCATTGGACTATAGTAATTTAGCTCTGGAGACATCTCCAAGTATCTTTTAATGGTTGGACATGTTATTCACCAACCAACGATACCTCGACTTAAACGAAAAACGTCTTGAGACCATTCTATGAATTTACTTCTACTCATTACTAAGACTGCATCATAGGGATGTAAGTCAAACTTTTGAGAACATAGTCTTGCTCTTTACTTAGACAAGCGAAGTACATCTAGGGTCAACCAGAATCACTCACAAAATCCTTATCTTTCGTGTTACAGAATCATGTCATCATCCGGAAACAATCAGTCGAACAATGAAACCCCTATCCTCCATATCGACGCCGCTACATTACAAGCTGCAGTAGCAGCTGCTGTGACAACTTTCCTTACGCACATCAACTCAGGCAACACAAGCAAGACTGATAAAGGAGTCAAGAGTTCCAATGGTAATACCAAATCGGGAAACCAACAAATGGCAACAGTCATGGACTTGTGAAGCCTTAAGAACGAATGAAAGAGACGATATCGTAAAGCCCTAAAGGAGCGCAAGAGAGCCCAAAGACTTGCCATGCCACAGCCACAAGTGGCAACTCCTGTAAAACGCTTTAAAAAGCAATTTCCAAGGTGGAGTAATGAGGAAGGCACTCGTGTCCACATAACACTGGCTAAACACCATACTCCCGTCACTAATGCTAGTACTAGCCAGGCATGCCACCAATACAGTGAGATAGGGCACTTCAAGAAAGATTGTCCTATAGAAAAGAACTCTAGTGCAGATGGCAGAATTCTCAGGATCACAGCTGCAGGAGAAACTACATCGGACCCTCGTTAATGTAATTTAGGCGGTTCATTGTAACAGACTTATAAACTATCCAGAACTAGTGTAACTAGAGTCTTATCTTTTGCGGGATCCTATCAGTATAAGGATGCTCGTGCTGCGTATACTTGTCTTTTATAGTATACCTTATTCGCAACAATAGTCTTGTAGTAAGTCTAAAGTACTGTAACTCTGTTCATGGTTGCACAGTTGTGTTTTGTCTGTAAGCACCTTATGTTCAAATCTAATGTCTTTAAGTTTCTGTATGATTCCTACATTATCATACGGCTCGATTCAATTTGATCCTCACAAAAACAACTTCATACGTACATCTCTTTGTCAGTAAACGTCGTTTTAGCGAAGCCGTCATCTCAGAACATTGAAGTACTCATGCATGGAGTACCTCATAGTTCTTTTCTTTTTCCGAAGCAATCCCCGAAGTACCACTCGCGCAGTACGTCAAGTTTAATCCAAGGATTCATGCGGTTGATCTATCACTGGGGAATGTATACATAAGGGTAATATATAATAAAGGTTCTACAGGTTTAGAATTGATGATTCCACTTTAACTTCTTTTTCCCCAATGGGATATGAGCTTAAAGAAGAATCAGTTATTCGACTACGTTTTCAATCTTAATTATATACGAATCGTATACACGAGATTGTGATTATGAAACTATGTATGAATCCTAAATATGAACTTCAGGACGGAGACTTCCCAAGACTACGAGTAATCGCAACGTCATGTGAACAAACTTAGAACCCATTACGACTTCTGTAAACAGATTTCCCTACAGTCTAAACACCTACGGAGATACAAGAACAACACGGACAACTTAGCGAACTACACAGAAATAGAATTAGAAGACTAGGCTTCTCAACCTAGAGAACCCCGGTCATATTCTTGTTGGATATATTGTCTAAGTCCATAACTTTATTTGGTATGAACTTGACCCGACCAGGCATGGTCCATTTGGGTTGCATGGCATTGCAATACTTGGATAGACTAAATGAGATAATAAGGCACTTATGATTATTAATATATTATAAGTTCTAATATATTAATAATAGTATTATTTAATTAGTATTTGATCGAGTATTAATCTAGTATTAATTTGGTGATCAAAGTGAGACTAATTAAATATATAGGGTTGATTATAACAATCATCAATTCTTTTATGGTGGATTAATGATCCATGGTTTATGGGTTTGGTTATAACCATATGGAGCTCCATGGATAGTCCATGGGAGTTACAAACCCATGGTTCATGAGAAATGAAGAGTCGTGACAATTAGGGTTTACATTTGTAACTCCTAATTATGCCACACTATAAAAGAAACCCTATAGCATGCAAAATCGGGACTAATGTGATTAGAGAAGGCATAACCAATTTTTGAGTGTAAGAAATATTCTCTCAACTTATTCCAAGTTTTTTGGTGTTGTGTGAAGCATTTGAGGCACAAAATTTGGGGTGCTAGGCTCACAAAGTCTTGAAGGAATCCTAGCAACAACAAGGTATGTATTTCTACTAGTTATTTATGTTTTATGTAATCCCCATGCGATGCTAGTTAGGAAATAACCTTGAAAAATAAATTTGCATGTATATAGAGAAAACATAGATTCAAGGTTATTAGGGTTGCATGTACACTTAGGAACTGTTAGAATGCTCAAAACCCATTAGTGGTATCAGAGCCTAGGATTGTTTTCTGTATACTTGATGCAAAACTGCTTGAAAAATCGAAAATTCTGCTCACTATCGACTGGACTCACCGAGTTCATGGGGAGGACTCGCCGAGTCCATGAACAAATTCATCCTACTCTTCGAGTATGATAATGCACTCGACGAGTAGGAGCGTGCTGGGCAGTTTTTTTTTCGTGTTTTGTTGCTGGAAATGGATTAAAATCATTATCCCAATCTGTTTTGGACTTGTAAAATCTGTTTTTCAAAATGATAATGATTATGTTAACCCATTTTACATGACTTTTATTAATTTTCAAGTATTGTATATGTTTATATGATTTCTTGAAATTTCTTGACATGAATTTTTGTTCTTATGAGTTTTTAGAAGATCATAGGAATTATATGTAACCTCCATGTGTGTTTAATTGATGATCTTAATGGCAATGATGGTGTCCATAACTTATCCTCGAGTTATGGATAACCAAAAGTCATATTCTTTAAATTGTGATTAAAGAACTAAAGTGGCTTCATAAAACGAAGAGTCTTCATTTTTATGAACCATTAAAACTCATAAGTTACAAATTGAAGAGACTTGGAATAGTTTCAATTCTTGCTCTCAAGTTTTGGCATTTGTAAAGTCTTACACTTTAATTCCAAATTAATTTTTTTTAAAAGTTAAAAAAAAATTCAAACTTTATGGACTTCATTAAATTAATTAAAGTGTTTAATTAAAAGAGTTAATAATTCCATAAAGACATGGTTTAAGTTTAATTAAATTAAGAGTATAATTTAATTAATAGATTAAACCACCAAGTATTTAAATGTTTAAAATACACTCTTATACTATTATTATAATTTTAATTATATAGATATGTATAAGAATATGTCATTCTTACCGTTAGTAGGCCTCATTCACGAAGCCGGTCTATAAGGGGTTATAAGGTTGTTGCCTATAAAATGGTGACTTAATGGGTGTCTACTCTCACCCACCACTTCCTTGATCGGTGGAGGGTCGTTAGCCGAACGGGTAGGATACAACTTTAAATACTCATTAAAAATATAATGAATTATAAAGTAACTATACATTATAAATTCTCAATCTTAGTTACTTTAGGAAAATGTGAAATTGGTGCTAGCCCATAAAATTACACTTTGTACCTTACCAAGTCGTTAGTGGAGCGTGTGTGGTTAACCGGCACACTAACATGGACTTGTAAGAGTGGAAAAGGGTAACTTGACTTTATTATAGATCGGTGGAGCGTGTGTGGTTAACCGGCACATCAATTAGGTAATATTGTTGAGGGTACCAAGTGAATTTGTATGGTTATTCACACCTTGTTTGTGATCCTCGGCATCCCAGTCACAAACTTGAGAGGGCACAATCGAGATTCAAACATGCCATTGAAAGTTCAATGTATCTCAAAAGATCTAGGAGTTTCAAATCCAATTAAAAACTTAATTATATTGAGATTACTATTAAACTACCATAGGGGTAGTTTAGGAAGATACTAGAACTATTACTAGAACGCGATATCATACAATGATTCAGTTCATTCATGAGTCAATACTTTCTAGATAGAGAGAACATACATTACAGCTAGTATACACAGTACATTACTATACATGCTAGATAGAGAGAGAACACACGTTACAGCTAGCACATGCAGAACATTACAATACATTACTATACTGTTACATAGATATGTTTTACATGATTACGCTTACATGAGTATGTTTACATATATACGTTTACATGAGTGCGGTTACATATACTTTGATAGGACAGACATCACTAGGTGCTATAGCATGGAACAAGTTCAGGATCTAACTATACCGATGAATCACAACGCAATTGTGATAGTTATATCGGGTATACATGATCATAGTAATGTGGATGTGTCACGGCATTGATATATGCATGGGTGTGTAAAGGTCCCAAAATCCCTTTGACAGGGGAGCGTCCAGCCTGGGATCTAGCCGTCACATTATACCTTATCCCTCAAATAAGGCAGTTGAGTACCGATGTAGTTATTTATTACAAATGCTACAATACTTAGAAGAATTACCCTAGACTTAAGGTAATTGGTACGGCTGTAGTTCGACACTACACCGTAGTACTATTTCATTTTCCCATTACATTCATTTCGTGAACATTCACACGACACACGGTAATTTAGAAACTATATTTTTGGTTAATGATAGTCAGACTTGGAAAATACACACTCTTACAAGAGACACACACAGACACTAGATGCCTTGGTAGAAGGCTACATATAGATCAGTTAAGTCTTGGTAGAAGACTCCTTGTTATAATAGTACGAATCATAGGGATTTCTAGAGTTTTTCAAACAATTACAGTGTTTTTACATACATTTTCAATACTTACAATTCATATACATACAAATTCTTACATACAAATCAAGACACCAAAATACTTATGATCTCACCAGCTGATACTCGCTTTCAAAATTACTTGTATCCTTAGGTTATTAATAGACAGGTACCAATGCAAGGTTTAGAGAAGATGGAGCTCGTTCAAGACTCATCTTTCATTTTGATTTATGCTTTAGTGTCTATTATAATTTGACAGAACACACTTGTACAATAATTATATTATTAATGCAATGGATGATGTTGTTGCTTGTTTACTACTTTTCATTGTTGTGATACTGTACATGACGTCCTCCACCCCATAACGTTTCCACCGTTCAATGGTTTTGGGGTGTGACAATATGGATGTCAAGACTCACACATGTTCTAACACCACGACTATTTTCTTCGATATCTGGAGCATATGCCTCCAACCACATCCAGAAAGCTGTCGCTACTCATCAAAACACGACAACAATGGGAGGTACACCCACAACTTCATAATACAGAATTCAAACGCCATCATTTGTAACACTAATACCACCATTACACAACACACATAATTCTCGAATGCCACCTATATCTAATGTACCCCTAAACATAGAAACTACAACTCCGTTTACGATAACACCCTTTTTTAATACTATGCATGCAAATCCGTACATACCACTACAAAGTGCTACTAACACTTATACACTACCCCATGTTTTTCCATACACACCTCTCCAATAACCATATACACCCCAAAACATGATCGGGAGGATTGTTGTCTCCCTTTTCAAAACAAATCTATTTAACTACAAAATACCAAAAACTTCTAAGATACCAACATTGAAAACATAGAATAGAATAATAGATCCAGATAGAAACATCGACATGTACGAGTGGAGAATGAAATCTATCAAGCTGGATGAAAGGTTCTAGTGCATATACTATCCAACCACACTAGATGGTAACACAAGAACATGGTTCAAAACACTAGCACCAGGAAGTATTAGCAACGTGGTGCATCTAAAATGTGCGTTCCTGAAAAACTTTATGCAGATAAGATGGTACAAAGGGGATACAAACACACACACACAACAATTGGGTGCAAAAAAAGGGAAGGAGAGTCGGTGAAGGAATATTTTGATAGATTCACCAAAGTGACCTTAGACATACCAGGGCAGGACGAAGCCTTGGTCATTGGGGCATTCACATGGGGATTTCTTCCGAGGGAACTTTAAAAAAAATTTCCTCAAAAAAAACACCCTAGACATGTCATGTACTCAAGGAAAGGGTGGAACAATATATATATATATATATGAGGAGAGGAAGGCACATCATACAAACAAGTGTGTCTCAATGCAATGACTACCGCCTGGCCATGAAAAAAGAATCGACATAGTTACTACACTCATGGCGTATACTTGATACGACCTTACCAATTAGCATGACATTTAACGAAATACAGGCCATTCCATCGGGACAACTATATAGCAAGACGGTCATAGATATACATAACTGCTAACAAGCGGCAATAAAAGCAAAAAAACGAAGATCCAAATACTATGAATACCACTGAGTACATTACACAACATATATGAGTGTACCTCGTTGCGACGAGAACTGAGGGAAAACAATTAAAGGGAAATTTGAAGGAGATAGCACAAAACCTCCACATCAAATGGGAAGAAAAGAGAACTCCACGATGACAACACCAGAACGACAATCCACCAAAGGAAAAGACACAAGAAATATTGGCCATCCGGGCAAGACAAATGCGACAACCGGAGAAAATTCGTCACTACCCGCCGATACATAAATGTAATATGATAATTTTGTAACATTTATGTTATGTTAATAGAGACAAAACAGTTTCATAACTACACGACCATATAGGTAGTAAAACTAAGAACTAGGAGCACAAAAACCAAGAATTAGGAACACAAAAAGTTGTAACACCCTATGAATTGGATAACATATTGAGAAAGTTCGTGATGACGCGATTCCAAAAGTATTAAATTTGTAAAAATCCGAATTCGTATAGAGGATATATGTTTTTGTAAAATATAAAAATCAACCGCGAATAAAAAGTTGCAACATAAAAAGTAACGAAGAGAACTATTGACTTTTGGCTGAAGTCACTAAATGGAGAATCATAACTAACATAACAACAGAAAACAAAGTACCTATATGGCTACACAGAAGCAGTTGTTACATGAGACATTATTCATTATTTAGCTAAATACCCTCTAGCTAACCCCGACCTATAATCGTTTAATCTTAAGTAAGCGGGAAAGGTATGTATAGATCTATACGGGTCTAAAAACTCCATTTGTAGTTGCTATCTACAACCTTGACAGTCAATCCACAACAGACATAACATTATAAACTTTGGTGATGTCCGATGAAACGTCGCCTCGGGGAGGTTCAATGGCCATAAGCTTGATTATAGGAACTCATTGTAACTTTGTTTAGCCCTAATAAAACTACTATGGGAAAAGCCTAAGAATTAGTGACATCTTTTACAAAGTCAAGGAAGCGAGTTAAGTAAAATAATAGTACCTATAAACTATTATACAGTAAAAAGTATACAAAAAAAAAAATTAAAGTATAAATGTAACATACCAAAAATCATGATAAAATTTTTTCATTTTTGTAAACCATTTCCACAAACCATAATATAATAAACCACTGTTTAAAAAACAAGTCCATAAAATAAAAGTATCAAAATCTCTCAAAACATATAGCAGCTGGAGGATGTGTACGGCCATGCCTTCACCTTGCTCGGATCATCTGATGTACCTGAAACCATGAAACCAACAATTTTAAGTCAAAGCTTAGTGAGTTCCCCCAAAATACTTCACACGACTATATATATATATATATATATATATATATATATATATATATATATATATATAATGCATGCACACTGGGCCTATATCAACATACTAGATTGCCCCTGAGCCCATAACATGAGACTGGATTTCCCCTTCATGACTAGCTTGCTCCCGAGCCCACACCATAAGACTTGATTTCCCTATCGGCGCTCAGCTTATGGTTGGATTGCTCCCGAGTTTTTGGCTTACAACACAAAGTAATACCGCCTCAACCCAACTGCACTATCTCGGCATCTGCAACAGATAAATGATATCCATCAATACAGGTAATCATACGGATCTACCAATCTAACAGATCACTACATCATAACAACATACTATAAACAAGGATACATAACACAATCTAGTGGGATGACACTGGTGCCTTTGACCTACGAGTATAACGATGAAAATCTCCTCGAAGTCTAGAAGATAGCTGAACTGGTCACTAATCCAAATATTGGCTCTACGACTCACCTATATATAAACAAGGAAAATTCCTCAAAATACAACTCAACCGTAAGTTTGACCTAAAGTCAAACTTGGTCAAAAATTCAACAATCCAATCAAAGTCAACCCTCAAATGTCATTCATTTGGTCTCCATGTCATGACCAGGGGTGGTCACGTCGTAGAATAACAGAGACAAAATAGTCGCGCATCAACTTTTGTCATGTCATGACGACCCAAAGTGTTACGTCGTAACGACGCTCTATACAAACTTGAGATTTAAGCTCTTAATCCTTTAAGCCATGCAACCAGACCTTCCAGAAGACCTTCTCTATCCTATAACACCATAAACATCATATCATTTTATAAATGCATGTCCAATGCATGTCCCAAACACAAGTTAGGGCTAAACAATGTAGAGATGGGGGCCAGGATCTTATGCAAGAGCTCAAAACTCAATTAAACCTCAGATCTTACGCTTTTATATACAAAGGGGCCCTTGGGATCCGTAAACTTGGAAACTTTATGGAACCCCAACACTCAAACTAGCCTAAAAATGAGGAAATACACATAAAAACTTAGATCTAAGAATTTTACGTCATAAAGCATGGAATTTGGATACTCATAAGAGTCCATAATCTATGAGAAAGGATGATAGGGAGGCTTGAAAGTTGGGTTGATGCATCCAAACTCCATATCTTCTTCTTGTTGGCTAGAAAACACCTAAAATGGAGCTCACAATCTAATATAATGGATTGCGGTTTCAAGGAGGGTGTTGGGAGGTGATGGAAGCCAAGTGTGAGATAACCATAGCCCTCACTTCCTTTAAATAGGGGGTAATCCTCGAAATTTGGGTTTAGCTCACAACAGCTGTCACATCGTGGCCCTTAAGGCAATGCATATTTCTTCAACCATGGCCAAGTTATGACACATAAGTACCCACGTCGTGACCAGGGTTAAAACCCAAAATGAAATTGATTGGAAATTCTAAAGAAATGTTTACCTGGAACTAGGTATTACAATTCTCCCCTACTTGAACTAGATTTCATCCTCGATATTCTCATCTAGGAATGAATCTGGGAAGTGCTCATGCATCTCTGAATCGGGCTCCCAAGTCCACGCGGAACCCTTTATGATACTGCCATTGAACCTTGACTGGGGGAACCACTTTCTTGTGCATGGTCTTCATCTTTCTATCAAAGATAGCTATCGACTTCTCTGCATAATTCAGGTGCTCATCGACCTGAATGTCATCTAATGGAATCACCTCTGAATCATTAACTACACACTTTTGAAGCTGAGAAACATGGAAGGTGCTATGAATCTGACTAATCCCCTCAGGCAGATCCAATCAGTAGGACACTTTGCCTTCTTGGCCACTACTCGAAAAAGTCCAATAAATCAGGGGACTAAATTTCCCTTCTTCCTGAAGCGTATAACACCCTTACAGGGCGATAACTTTAGCAAAACCATGTCCCCAAACTAGAACTCAATCTCAAACTACACCTATTGACATAACTCTTCTACTAGCTCTGAGATTTCTGCAACGTCTGCCTGATCCGCTAGATAAGCTCTGTCATCCAAAGAACCACCTGTAACACTCCAAATGAGGTATTACCTTAAAGAATATGAAGATTTTAATAATTGCATAATAAGTCCCTTAAGTACACTAGGCGTACTCATGGGTACACTTAGCGTAATATATATGATTGATCGCGGAGGGACAACACGTACGTTGGGTGTACGTGACGAATGTCCAAAACCTAATTTCTGGACTTTAGACCTATATAAGCATCCTTATCTTATTTTAGGCTCATCCTAATCGGGCTCTTTTACCTTCAAACATCTCTGAAAAACCTAATACCATTTGGGAGTGTGTTTTGAGCTTAAGGAGTGCATTTTTGGCCATTTTAGTGTCCATTCAAGAAGGAGATGTTGTCAAGCAAGAGTGGAGTGGCATTAGGCTTCAAGGATTTTCATCTAGTTTACCTTAAAGATCTTCTGGAGGTATAAAGCTTTGATCTTTCCATCTTATTCATTAGATCTAGCAAGGGTTTTCTAGTTTTTTCCCTTTTGTTGGTTTTGGATCTCCTATTGTGAGTTGAGAAACTATAGAGGCTGGGAATGTTAGATCTAAGGTCCTTTGGTCCACTCATAACATAAAAATGAAGTCTTGATGGGTGTTTTGGCCTCATGCATGGATTAAGACCCTTGAAAAGGTCTTAATGGGATTGTTGGGAACATATGAGACACACAAAGGCATAAAGTTGCCAACTTTATGTCATAGGTTGTCTTAATAAGCTTAGATCTGACTATTGGACGTGAGAAAATCAAGTATTAAGCACTTAATAGAGAAAGTGCTTAATCTATTAGTACGTTGAGCGTAACCTAGCATATGCAACGCGTTCGGCCCAGTAACTCAGTACGCTGCACATACCAGGGTGGTATGCTAAGCGTAAGCACAACAGATGGACTTGGATTTGTTTTGGGCTTTTAAGCTTTTGGTCCTCAATTAGACATTACGCATGGTCATGTTTTGGGGTCAGGAGGCCAGTTTATCTGCTTTGGACTATGGATGTTATGATTGGGCTTTATTGGGCCATGAGGCCCATTAATGACTCTAGATATGGACTTTGGGCCCATTAACTAAGGAGGACCTTTTGGGGCTTGGTAAAAGGACTTGGGGATTTGGGTTCCCCACTTAGATGGTGTTTGATCCTAACATTGAGTAATTTTATTATTGTTCAGCATGGGTATCTACTAGGGGTGAGCAAACCCGAACCAAGAAACCGAGAAACCGAAAAAAACCGACGAAACCGAAACCGAAAAAACCGAAACCGAATCAAAACTGATGGTATGGGTTTTAAATTTGTAAAACCGACTTTCCGGGTTCGGTTTCGGTTTTGCCCCCAGAAACCGACCCAACAACCCGAGAAACCGACCCCTCTTTAAAACCGAGAAACCAACCCAGCAAACCCGCAAACCCGATGCTTTTTACTGATTATTTTATATTTATATATATATATATATATATATATATATATATATATATGTATATATATTAAAAAAATAAAAATAAATAAAAGGAGCTTAGGTGTTTTTTTAATTATTTCACTAATTGTTACATTTCTGGAAATAGGTTCAAACCCAAAACCCATGGGTTTAAACCTAGAAACCGTAAGTGTATGGGTTGAACCCAAGAAACCGAGAAACCGCCCAAACCGATATCAGAAACCAAGAAACCGAACCGATCAGAAACTGACCCTATTGGGTTCTGAAAACCAGAAACCAATCATTTACAGGTTGGGTTGGGTTAGGGTCCAAAACCGATCCAAACCGACCCATGCACAACCCTAGTTTCTACGGGCTGTTAGGAGAGCAGCCTTCGGATTCTTCAGAAAAAGGTGAGGCTGCTCATCATACCAATGGGTCTAAGGCACCAAGACCGGCCCATTTTATGATATTTAGCATCCTAGTTGTAGCTGTATTATGTGGTATGATAGTTTGTTGAGTTAGGAGCATGCTAGTGATATATGTGATATGTATGTGTGGAAGACCATGGGAGAGCCCATGATAATTGGATGTAATACCATGTAGGGATCCCATGGCTTTCCTATCGAATATCATGGGAGAGCACACGACACTTAGGTGTAAGACCATGTGGGGAGCCCATGGAATCCTGGAGTAAGACCATGGGGACGAGCCCAGGACATCCCTATATGTTGTATGCATGGCTTATGTGATATGTGTAGCTGTTATAGCTAGTATGATATGTTGTATGTGTTTTGTGTTGGTATGCTCTGGGGCAAGGGCAAGGGAAAGGGAAAGGCTTGTATGTGTTTTGTGTCAGTATGCCCATCTGGATTTGTTTTAGGTACATCTGTTCCCAAGGGCAAGGGCAAGGCTTGATGGCACGGCGTGCAGTCTTTCACCGATACCTTATGGGACACCCTGATGTTTTTAAATAAAGTTGTAATGGATGTGTATTTGAAAACAATTGTTTTGGCATTTCATGGTCTATGGAAATGTGTTTGATTAATTGTAAATGAAAATTTTCTTTTGAATATTCGAGTCGTTACAAGTTGGTATCAGAGCCTTGGTTTGAGGGATTCGGGCACACTCTCAGGTGTATCAGGACTCAAACTAAGGAAATGGTAAAATTGTTTTCAGAAATAAAGTAAAAGTTAAAGCTTTTAAAGAAAAGAAAAGATGAGAGTGCAATGTGCGTGATCAACCAAGCCAAGTAAGTAGTTCCCCAATGTGTTAGCCATGTTATACTGATATTTGAGCTTTGATGATCGTATGGAACTTGCTATGTATATGCTTTTCAAAATTGTATACGGTTAGGAGCTTATAGCCTTAGAATGATTGATTTGGCCTTATTTGTTGTTCCTTATATGGTTGTGGTCCTAGGGTAGAATATTTTATTCGAAATTCTACTTGATCCTTTTCTGTGTATAATTTGAATGCATAAAGGCAACCTGTTATGATTGATCTATTTGATGTGGGTAGAGAAAACCTTAGGACAGACTGGGATTTGAGATATGTGGTAGTATGTGGGATATAGTTTATTTTGGAATGAATTGGAGTTATCAGGTAGAGCCTTAGGGAAAGGTACATGTAGGTGTGGAAGGTAGTATTGGACCCATACTACTGAAAGCACAGGACCTATACCCGAGCCAATGTTAGACTTGGGAGCTCTAAGGAGGACCAGTGTGGGATGATCCCGGTTATGGATATTTTGATTATTATGTTTTATGGAATTGCAGTACAATATGTTGGTGACACGATATGGAGCTGGGGGATCGGGATCTGGATCTGTGTCGAGCGAAGGTACCAAGACTATTAACGAGAGGTTGTGCGAGCTCATTGCAGCCGAGGTTATGAGAGGCATTCTTGACGCTACCCCAGTTATATTTGGGACGGTCAATGAGGGTATGATGGAGATTATGGAGGAGAGGCTCAGGGTATTCAGAGCCAAGATTGTTGTGGGCTAGTTCGGGGCCCGGACTCCCTCGTTTCGAGAGTTCAAGGCGTGCGGAGTGCCAGGGTTTTTCGGGGTTAGGGACCCCATTGTTAGCCGATTGTTGGGTCAAAATGTGGTTTATACTTTACTTTTCTGGGCAATTGTATTTTTCTGTAATATTTATGAGTTTATGGCATGTTTACGGTTGAGTTTACGACCGTAAACTCATTTATGGCCCATGTGTTATCCGACCCATATTCCAAGTATAAATAGAGGTGTTAGGGTGAGGAGTAGAGATTGATGAACCCTAGAGAGTTGACGGCCAGAGAGAGAGAAAGGAACGTTTGTGTGTGTGAATCTTGTGTAAGGAACTTAATTCTTATTATCAATACATTCAAGGTTCATCATATTCTTCTTCTCCTTCTCTTCTATTTGATCTGATATCATCCGTTTGATTGATATTCCGCACCATCAAACGGATCTGATTGATACACGGGCCGATTTTGGACTTACAATTGGTATCAAAGCCAAGTTGTATTAATCAATTTTGTCAGTTTGGGGCATTATTTGATCTTATTTTCGAAATATTCTTGCGTTTTTGGATAGATCTCGCAAAAATAATGGGGGTTTGTTCTTCGTGTTTTTCATAAAAAAAAACGTTTTTGATCGAGTTTCGGAGCTTCAAAGTCGAAAAATCGTTGTTTTTCACGAAATCGTTGAAGGGTTTTCGGCCGGAAACAATTTACGGCTGGCGGCGAGGTTCCCGAGCTTGCGGCTCGGAGTTTGCGCCTCGGCTCGGTTTGGTGGGATAAGCTCGGTGATCACGCTTCATTAAAAAAGTAAAGGGAATGCGGAACTGTCGACACCAAGAATCGAACACACAACCTCAAGTTCAACAACCAGCGCCTTAACCAACTCCTCTAGCCGATTACTTGTTCCTCTCCTCCAAATTTTAAAATATAACCCATCTATTTCGCACCAAGTTTCGAATTTTGACACTTTTAACCCAAAAACTCAATTTCTTTTATTTTTAAATTCCTTTTTCATTCAAAATAAAAAAAATATAATTAAATAATAAATAATTAAAAATAATAATAATAAATATAAAATAAAATATAAATATAAAATAAATTAAAATTAATAAATAAAATTATATTTTAATTTTTGACTTTTATTTATAACTTTTGACCTTAAATTTTGACTTTGACTTCCAAGTTTGACTTTAAACTTTGACTTTTTCGTTTAACTTTTAAATTTTCAAAATTAACTTTTCGGTTTGACTTTTAAGTTTGACTTTTCAAGCTTGACTTTTGAGTTTAACTTTTTAAATTTGACTTTTAAGGTTAACTTTTATAATCAAAGGGTTTGACTTTTAAGTTTGATTTTGGCTTTTAGTTGTGCTTTTTAATTGATTTTAAGGTCGACGAGGGACTTGAAAACATGAAAGAGAGTCGTCAGGATATGTTAAGACAAAATTTCAACATTTTCGATTATGTTCCTGGAGAAACCCTCAAAACTCAGTTGCAGCGATTTACTACATGTACTACTGAGATGAATATAGTTGGGATCTTCTTGTCTAAGTTTGAGATAAACAAAAAGCTACTGAATTCACTTCCGAAATCGTGGGATATGAACGTGGCTATCATCAAGAAGACAAAAGATCTCAATCATCTTAGTCTTACTGATGTAATTCAAGAACTTGATGCTTTGAAGTGTAGAGAAACAATGAGTTCTGAAAACATTCCGGTCACTGAAGTTACATGTACTACAGCTTGTGAAGCCACGATTAAATTTCTTCGAGAACAAATTGATTTATTTAAAAGAGAAGTTGAGGGCCTTAGATATGAAGGATATCAACTCAGGAAAGTACAAAAACCCCTGAAGGCAGAGTTAGAAGCAAAAACCAAGGACTTTAGGAAACTTCAGGAAGAGTATAGCAACAAGTGTGAAAATTATGATTATGTTAAGAGACAACTTGTTGCTGTAACTGAAGAACTTGATGCATTAAAAATTAAGTGTGGAAAAACTAATGCCAGTTTCAAAAATTATACTGCGTCAAGTCAGACAGTCGAGTCCTTATATGAAACCCAATTAAAATTCAAAGAAAATCAAAACAAGGGTCTAGGGTATGATAGTGTACCTCCTCTTTATAATCATAACTACACATCCATCCCTATGACACAGGACAAAACTGACAGGGAGCCACATCTTCGATATGGAAAACGAGCTAGATTTGTGTCAGGAGGAGTTATTAATGTTGAAAATACTAATGTTTCTACTTCATGTGCAGGTAAAATAGCAGAGGATGAGAACAAGGAGAGTTCTTCTGAACAAACAAACGACCCCTTGAACTCTAAATCTGTTGTTTCTAATCAACCTGCCGTTGGTAAATACATGCCACCATTTCAAGCTAAACAGAGTGCCTTTTGCAACTGTGCGTGTGGGAAAAGCAAGAGACAAGGCAAGGATACGCCACCAGGGGCAGGAATAAATAACTTCACAGCGAAGAAAAAGACTTGTTTTCACTGTGGAACACCTGGACACATTGCCAGAAACTGTCCAAATCGCGCATACGTTCCTCACTATGCACAAGGGTGGAAGAACGCGCCAAGAGGGAGATACTCCAAAAGAAACCCCTCAAGGTCACGTTCAGACAATGCTGACTGGAATGCCATGAAGGTCAAGCATCAAACTCACAAGGCCAAGCATCCAAATCCCAAGGGCAAGAAGGGAATGTCGGCCAAGAAGTCCAATCCAAGAGATGCTCCCGTGAAGCCAAAATCAAAGTCATCTCAATGGACGACATCATGTTCAAAAGCAAGTACTGAGCCACCCATCGGATCGAAAAAGAAATGGGTTAAACCCAACTACAAATGGGTTCCGAAGGCTCAAACTCCCAAATAAACTAACGACTCTAATATTTCTACATCTTATGTTTGTGATAAGCAGGACATGTCATAAGAGAGAGTACCGTGCAAGGATGACAAAGGTCGACCCAGTTTCAAAATGGACTGGGTTCAAAAGACCAACTGATCTCGCTTTGTGTCGGAGCAGCTATGGAGGCATATCATCAGACTTCGATTTGTTGGTAATGGCTGCTCCTGGCATATGATTGGGGACATCTCTCAACTATACAACACTCGGAATTTTGTTTGAGAGTATGTGTCCTTTGCGGGAAGGGAAGAAAGTAAGGGATCACTCATGGGGATAGTACTTAACGATGTCAAGAATTTTTGGATCTGTTCTGAGATTACGCGTGCTATTCTCAAACCTTCTGGATGCAAATTCAATCGGTGACTTACGGTTTGAGTTTTCTTCTCTATACTTTAGAGTTTTTCTTAAGCTGATTCGCTTTAAAGACAAATTTTTGTTTTAGGATAGTTTAAATTTGTCCATTTACTTTCGTTTCTCTCCTATGCACAAATTTAGGGGGATAAATAAAAACAAAACAAAAATTAGAAAAGTTTCAAAAATCCAAAAGCATTAGAAAATCAGAAAATAAAAAAATAAAAAAAACAAAAATGTTGGTTATGAACTGTGCTTGAGGGAGATGTTTTGGGAAGTGATATTATCAAGTGATAACAGGCAATCTGAGTCTGCGTAACGTACCCAAAGTTCAAGGGTCTATGCTCTGGTTTGGTGCGTCGGTAGGCACGGAAAATTTTAAAATGGACATGACTAGGCAGAGTTGAACTTAGGAAATTTATAGACATGACATATCTTAACCTAGTTAGATCCATTCAGCCTAAAAATATGACACTCGGATAGGTTGAGCAGGAGATATATATGGGAATCCACTCGTCACATTAAATGAACTCGTACTTGGAACCGTGGTTTAACTTTTCCTCGATGTGCGGATTTTGTCCTTAATTCCGGTTGGATGGGGCGACTGGTAAATTCCGATAAATTAGGTCTGTAGAATATCATTTTCTTTCTTTCCGTTTGTTAGTCATATGTTGCACCCTTTGCGTGATTCGAAGAGATCCGACCTGGATTGAAACATATGCAACTCTATTTCTCTGCATGTTACATCTATGAAATTCCTCCTATCTATTAGTCGTATGCTGTCTCCTTTGTGTGATCTCAAATCCGACCTGGTACACAACATATGCAACTTTCTACTTCTCAACCCCTCTAAAGTGATAAGTTATTAAATTCTGAATCTATCTTCTCTCTAAATGGTTGTCTGCTCACCCGGTGTAAGGAGTACTCTGGAAGTTCTTAATGGCTGGGGCATATCAGGAAGCGGGAAACACGTTCTAGTACACTTAAAATTGAACACATATAGATTGTCTATAGATCTCGTTGCTCAATTTAGGTGGACAGCAATATCCATGGTCGTCGTCAGATGAATGGACCTTAAGATATAGTATCTAAGGAATTAGGATCAGATATAAATTTTAGGATTTTAAGTTCACCCTGTCTTGTAACAAATAGTATGTTCTAAATTAGTCACAATTTTTCGTGTTTAAGTGGACAACAATACCGACGATCGACCAGACAAAGACGTGAAGATAGAAGGTACCAACAAGTGGATAAAGGTTGTCTAAAAACTTTGATCCCAAATCACTCTTAAAGTTAGATATCATTTTTTGTTAAATTTATTATAGTTTCTTCTAATTTAAATATTAGGGGAGAATTAAAAATTTAAAAAAAATTAATGAAAATATAAAAAAAAAATTAGAAATATTAAAAATCCAAAAATAGTGTTATTTCTGTTTTATTTCTTGTTTAGAACAATCAAAAATCCAAAAATATTTTTGTTTTTGTTTTAATTTGTGTGCTAAGTTCTCTTTTAGTTTTGTTTTGTCTTGAAAAGTGATTTCAGGTATTGATAAGACTCATGGAGTTTGTGTTGAAGATTTCTAAGCCAAATCCTCGTCCGTGAGTATTGAAGAATTCACATTCGAAGGAGAAAGAAATGAAGATTATTCTTTCGACATTCAATTCTTCAACCCCAGAAGCAAGGTGAAACTGCAATTGAAGATTATGTGATGGATTGCATTGAAGCCTCCTCAATCAGTCTGCTGCTATTGTTGTACCTGCTGAAGTGATCTAGAAAATTATTTCTCTCTTATGTTCTCTCTGAAGATTCTCAAGCTGAAAGCGCCATTTTTCAAGAATCAGTACAAGAAGCCTCCACACCCAATGTGCGTTCAATGCCAAATTCTGAAGAAAAAAAAACTCAAGTGCTCAAGATGAAGTCATTCACTGAAGATTAAGATGTTCATCCTGATGCTGTGAAGAAATCGAAGGTTAAGGCTGAAGCCAAGCTCCCATTGAAGATTGACAAGAAGAGCTAGCTACCTCTTAGGGGGATCTTGTTGGGTCATTAAGAAAAGAAAGCTATAAACCAAGGGGGAGATTGTTGGGTCAAAATATGGTTTATACTTTACTTTTCTGGGAAATTGTATTTTTTGTAATATTTATGAGTTTATGGCCATGTTTACGGTTGAGTTTACGGCCGTAAACACCTTACGACCGTAAACTCATTTACGGCCCATGTGTTATCCGGCCCATATTCCAAGTATAAATAGAGGTGTTAGGGTGAGGAGTAGAGATTGATGAACCCTAGAGAGTTGACGACCAGAGAGAGAGAGAGAAAGGAACGTTTGTGTGTGTGAATCTTGTGTAAGGAACTTAATTCATATTATTAATACATTCAAGATTCATCATATTCTTCTTCTCCTTCTCTTCTATTTGATCTGACATCATCCGTTTGATTGGGATTCTGCACCATCAAACGGATCTGATTGATACACGGGCAGATTTTGGACTTACACCGATGCTGGGTGGCAGATATTGAGAGCGCCCAGAACATGAATTCTTGCCCTGATGCAGCCAAGGTGGTTTTTGTTTCATGTATGCTGAGAGATAGAGCCCGAGATTGGTGGGGAGAGACGACCAGCCAGGTAGGAGCAGCCCGTGTGGCTGGGATGACATGGGTCGAGTTTGTATGGCGATTCGATGCGGAGTTTGCACCACCTATTGAGGTGCAACGGCCTGTGAGGGAGTTTCATGACCTTCAGCAGACCATCGAGACCGTGGAGGAGATGACAGACAATTTTCGGGAATAACATTTGTTGATCCCATAGTACGCTACAGGTGAGGATATGAGGAGGATGAGGTATCATTCCATGCTAAGGGATGATATCTAGGAGTTTGTGAGTTTCAGTGTGCAAAACCCTAAATGAGATGGTGGAGAAGGCCCGTGAGTGGGAGATGCAGTTGGACTTCCGCGGCAAGCGAAAGCCTGAGCAGGTCCAGAAAAAACTAAGTTAGGCTAAAAAGCCTAGGACCTCAGACACTTCCAGTAGGGGCTAGCAGGGTCGTGGCCAGTGTGCCAAGTGCGGTAAGCCGCATAGTGGGGTTTACCGGGTGGCAGGCTCGGGATGCTATGCATGTGGCCAATAAGGCCACGTGATCAGGGATTGCCCCAATAAGGGCTTGATTTGTTTTTACTGCAACCAGACCGACCACAAGCGGGCCGACTGTCTGAAGTTGCAGGGAGGGGGAGGAAAAGTGGTGGTGACCGCACTCGCCATGATGAGGATCACAGATAGCCGCTCTACTAAGGCGGATCCTCCAGCAGTGAGGAGTCGCACGTTTCAGTTGACCATCGAGGAGGCTTAGGCAGAGCTAGACAATGTGGCTGGTATGTACTTATCTACCTATTCTTTATTTATTTATTTGCATTGCTTATGTGTACATTCTGCTTATGTATAGGGACCTTTATGGCCAATGGTATGTCTACTCACGTATTATTCAATTTGGGGGCTACCTAATCATTTGTATCTCTTGCATTTAGCAAGAAGTTCCGAGATGCGCTAGGGACTTTGGATTCCCCTCTTGAGGTTGAGGTGCAGATGATCGCATTGTGAGCGTAGTGAGGGTGTATCAGGATGTGTCATGATTGTTCTTGGGGAGAGGTTCTATATTGAACTAGTTCCAATACTGTTATGGGGACTGAGCGTGATTATCGGGATGGACCGATTGGGGGCCAATGGGGCGATGATCGATTACGAGCATCAGTTGGTGAGGGTTCAAACCCTAAGTGGGGGAGAACTGGTTATACATGGTGAGAGGATCTCACAGGGGCTAACTCTTTGTTCCGTTGCGAGGGCTAAGAGATTTTTGCAGCAGGGATGCACATGATTTCTGGCTTGTATTTAAAATACAAGGGTTGAGACCACGACGGATGTGGGCAGTGTGCCACTTGTATAGTACTTTTGGGATGTCTTTCCTGAAGAGCTACCAGGGGTGCTTCTGGAGAGGCAGGTGGAGTGTCGCTTAGATTTTGTGTCGGGTGCCGCTCCGATAGCGAAGGCACCATACCAGTTGGCACTGCCCGAGATGCAGGAGTTATCTACGTAGCTTCAGGAGCTGCTAGACCGAGGGTTCATCCATCCGAGCAGCTCCTTGTGGGGAGCATCGATCTTGTTCGTGAAAAAGAAGGATAGATCACACAGGATGTGAATTGATTACCGAGAGCTAAACAAACTAATGGTGAAGAACCGTTATTTGTTGCCGAGGATCAATGATTTGTTCGATCAACTGCAGGGTGCGTTGGTTTTCCAAGATTGATCTTTGGTTGGGGTACCATCAGATGAGGATTCGGGATGAGTACATACCGAAGATAGCTTTCAGGACTCGATATGGGCATTACGAGTTTGTGGTGATGACGTTTGGGATCACCAATGCCCCAACATCGTTCACGAATCTCATGAACAAAGTGTGTAGACTGATGCTGGATCGGTCAGTGATCATTCATATTGATGATATGCTGGTCTATTCTAAGACCATGGAGCAGCATGAGCAGCATCTGAGGGAGGTATTGGAGACCCTGAGGGTAGAGAGGCTGTATGCCAAGTTCTCCAAGTGTGATTTTTGGCTGCGAGAGGTACAATTTTTAGGGCGCATTATCAAATAGGAGGGCATTTTGGTTGATCCAGCCAAGGTTGAGGCAGTGATGCGGTGGGAAGTACCGATGAATGCATTTGAGATCCGTAGCTTATTGGGTTTAATGGGCAATTATCAGAGATTTATCCAGGATTTCTCCAAGATTGTTGTACCATTGACCCGCTTGACCAAGAAGAATGTGACATTTTGGTGGGGCACGGATCAACAGTTGGCTTTTGAGACCTTGAGATAGAGGTTATGCGAGGCTCTAATTTTAGTACTACTCAAGGGGTTATATGATGTGGTGGTATACTGTGACGCATCGATTCTAGGGTTAGGTGTGGTACTGATGCAGAGGGGACACCTGATAGCTTACGCCTCGAGGAAGTTGAAGTCTCATGAGGTGAATTACCCCACTCACGACCTGGAATTGGGGGCGATAGTGTTCGCCCTCAAGATTTGGAGGCATTACTTGTATGCAGTGAGTTACATCATCTACACCGATTACAAGAGTTTGAAGTATTTGATGGATCGGCAAAACCTCAACATGCGATAGAGGAGGTGGTTATATGTACTAAAGGACTATGATTGTGAGGTTTTATACTATCCCGGGAAGGCCAACATGGTGGCCAATGCTTTGAGCCGCAAGGCGGCAGGTTCCCCGATTGGGAACGTTTGTTTGAGGATGACCATGATCTCTCCATTGTGAAGAAGGGGAAATGGAAAATAAAGAGCATTCAGGGATAGTATCCTTTGTTTGTCAAGGATATTTGCAGCCTATTGACACAGTGTGGCCGAGTGTCGGTACCGGTGACTGTGACTGGAGGAGTGAGACAGAAGATATTAGAGGAGGCACAAAACACCAATTTATCTATACATCCTGGGGCTACGAAAATGTATAGAGACTAGAGATTGAGTTATTGGTAGCCCTGCATGAAGTGGGAGATCGTCTGGTTTGTGGACCGGTGCTTGACCTGCAGGAAGGTCAAGGCCGAGCATCAGCGGCCTCATGGCAAGGTTCAGCTGCTACCCATTCCCATGTGGAAATAGGAAGAGATCACTATAGACTTCATCACGAAGGTACCATGGACGGCGAGGGGTGTGGACGCCATATGGGTGATCATGGACAGGTTAACGAAGAGTGCCTACCTCATTCCGAATTTGGAGAGTATATTCACTGAGAAGTTGGCAGATATTTATAAACGGGAGGTGGTGGCGAGGCACGGGGTGTCAGTATCGGTAGTCTCCGAAAGGGATGTTTGGTTTACATCCAGGTTCTAGAAGAAGTTCCATGAGGAACTGGGCACTCAGCTGCATTTTAGTACAGCGTACCAACCCTAGACAGACAGCCAGAGTAAGAGGACGATCCAAAAACTTGATGATATGTTGTGAGTTTGTGTGTTGGATTTTAGAGGGAGTTGGGATACGTACCTCCCACTGGAAGAGTTTTTGTACAATAACAGTTACCATGCCAGTATCGACTGACTTCCATTCGAGATGTTGTATGGTATGAGATGCAGGACACCGGTTTGTTAGGGAGATGTTGGACACTGAGTCATGGGGAGCATTGAGGTAGTGCTCAAGACTACTGGGTTGATTCAGTAGGTGCGTGACCGACTACGTTTCGCGCAAAGCCGTCAGAAAAGTTTTGTTGACCGGCAGCGATCGGATCTTGAGGTTCAGGTGGGGGACCTTGTGTTACTGAAAGTGTCACCCTGGAAGGGGCTCATCAGGTTCCGAAAGAGGGGCAAGCTAGGACCTCTATATATAGGCCCGTTCAGGATTATGGCCCGGGTAGGAAAGGTGGCATATCGCTTGGAGCTGCAGGATGAGCTTAGCCAGATTCATAACACTTTCCATGCATCACAACTTCGGAAGTGTGTCACTGACGAGTCTGCAGTCGTTTCTTTCGATGATATTCAGGTAGACGAGGGTCTAAACAACATTGAGAGGCCCGCCCATTACGATTTTGGATAGGAAGACTGAGGGTCTTCAGAACAAGGAAGTGAAGCTTATAATGGTGCAATGGTAGCACCGAAGGGGCTCCGAATGCACATAGGATCTAGAGGAGGAGATGTGGGAGCATTACCCCGATCAATTTGCATCTACGGACTTCGAGGATGAAGTCTAGTTCAAGTGGGGGAGAGTTGTAACACTCCAAACCAGGTATTACCTTAAAGCCCATGAAGATTTTAAAAATTGCATAATAAGTCCTTTAAGTACGCTAGGCGTACTCATTGGTACGCTTAGCATACTATGTATGATTGATCTCGGAGGGACATCATGTACGTTGGGCGTACAAAAAGTACGTTGGGAATACATGAAAGATATCCAAACCCTAATTTATGGATGTGAGACCTATATAAGCACCCTTATCTTATTTAAGCCTCACCCTAATCAGCCTCTTTCACCTTCAAATGTCTCTGGAAAACCTAATACCATTTCAGAGTGTTTTTTGAGCTTAAGGAGTGAATTTGTGGCCATTTTAGTGTCCATTCAAGAAGGAGAAGTTGTCAAGCAAGACTGGAATGGCATTGGACTTCAAGGATCTACATCTAGTTCACCTTGAAGAGCTTATGGAGGTATAAAGCTTTGATCTTTCCATCTTATTCATTAGATCTAGCTAGGGTTTTCTAGTTTTGTCCCTTTTGTTGATTTTGGAACTCCTATTGTGATTTGAACAACTCCAAAGGCTGGGAATGTTAGATCTGAGGTCCTTTGGTCCACTCATAACATAAAAATGAAGTCTTGATGGGTGTTTTGGCCTCATGCATGGATTAAGACCCTTGAAAATGTCTTAATGGGATTGTTGGGAACATATGAGACATGCAAAGGCATAAAGTTGCCAACTTTATGTCCTAGGTCGTCTTAATAAGTTTAGATCTGACTATTGGACATAAGAAAATCGAGTATTAAGAACTTAATGGAGAAAGTGCTTAATCGGTTAGTACGATAAGCGTAACCTAGCGTACGCAACGCATTCGGGCCAAGGACTCAGTACGTTGCGTGTACCATGGTGGTATGCTAAGCGTACACACAACAGATGGACTTGGATTTGTTTTGGGCTTTTGAGCTTTCGGGCCTCAATTAGTCATTGGGCTTGGTCATGTTTTGGGGTTAGGGGGCCAGTTTATCTACTTTGAACCATGGATGTTATGATTGGGCTTTATTGGGCCATGAGGCCCATTAATGACTAGATATGGACTTTGG
The DNA here is from genome assembly GCF_052625555.1 of Lactuca saligna. Lineage (NCBI taxonomy): Eukaryota > Viridiplantae > Streptophyta > Magnoliopsida > Asterales > Asteraceae > Lactuca > Lactuca saligna. Next base: position 35,591,439 of record NC_136422.1, read on the forward strand.
GCCCATTAACTAAGCAAGACCTTTTGGGGCTTGGTGAAAGGACTTGGGGATTTGGGTTCCCCACTTAGATGGTGTTTGATCCTAACATTGAGTAATATTATTATTGTTCAGCACGGGTGTCTACGGACTGTTAGGAGAGCAACCTTCGAATTCTTCAGACAGAGGTGAGTCTCCTCACCATACCAATGGATCTAAGGCACCAAGGCTGACCCACTTTATGATATTTAGCATCGTAGTTGTAGCTGTATTATGTGGTATGATAGTTTGTTGAGCTAGGAAGCATGCTAGTGATATATGTGATATGTATGAGTAGAAGGCCATGGGAGAGCCCATGACACTTGGATGTAAGACCATGTAGGGAGCCCATGGATTTCCAATCGAAGACCATGGGAGATCCCATGGCACTTAGGTGTAAAACCATGTGGGGAGCCCATGTTATCCTAGAGTAAGACTCTGGGGACGAGCCCACAACATCCATATCTGTTGTATCCATGGCTTATGTGATATATGTAGCTGTTATAGCTAGTATGATATGTTATTTGGTTTGTGTAGGTATGATGTGGGGAACTCACTAAGCATTAGCTTACATTTTTTTTGAATTGTTCCAGGTACATCTGAGCCCAAGGGCAAGGGCAAGGCTTGATGGCGCGACATGCACTCTCTCACCAACACTTTATGGGACACCCTGATGTTTTTAAATAAAGTTGTAATGGATGTGGATTTGAAAACAATTGTTTTGGGATTTCATGGTTTATGGAAATGTGTTTGATTAATTAAAAATGAAAATTTTCTTTTGAAAATTTGAGTCGTTACACCACCTCAGTCCTCCCCATGAGCCTATGGTCGACCTCTCCCCAACAAAATGGAGTACAACACTTCCTCCCATAAAGGAGCTCATACGAAGGTGCACTAATTCTAGAATGATAGATGTTGTTGTAGGAAAACTCACCTAAGGGAAAGTAGGAGTCCCAAATCTTGCTGAAATCAATGACACAATCCCTGAACATATCATCGAGTGTCTTAATAGTTCGCTCACTCTAACCATCAGTCTGTGGATAATAAGCAGTACTGAAGTACAGTCTCATGCCTAACTCCACATGAAATATCTTCCAAAACCAAGAAGTATGTCGAACATCACAATCGAATACGATAAAAACCAATAGACTGTGGCAAGCAATAATCTCATGTACATACACCTTGGCTAATTTATTGTCCAAATAACTCTCTCGAATGGCAAGAAAATGCGTGCTCTTGGTTAGACAATCAACAATAACCCAAAATAACATCAAATCCCTTGGCCTTCCTCAAAAACTTTGTGATGAAATCCATGTTAATCTGCTCCCATTTCCACATGGGAACCTCCAAAGGCTGCAACTTGCTATGTGGCCTCTGGTGCTCTACCTTGACCATCTGACAAGTCAAGCATTTCTCCACGTACCATGCTATATTCCACTTCATGCATGGCTACTAATAGCTAAGTATCAATGCTCGATACATCTTCATGGCTCCAGGATGAATCAATAAGCTGGACGTATGTTCCTCCTTCATCAATGTCTATCGAACCCCACACCTAAGCACATTGGGTTATAAGCCCACGACTATAAGTGGAAAATAGAGCTCTCGAATAGTATGCAGAAATGATGAATTGATGGTCATCTTCATCAATGTCTATCCCTGATCTTCTCCTTCTTTGAATTCTCCATCCGCATTCCTTCAGCCTGAGCCTCTCTAATAGTATGCAGAAATGATGAATTGATGGTCATCTTCAAATAGAGCTCTTGAACACAAGCACTGGCCGCCTTGCAACTCAAAGCGTCAGTGACCAGTTTAGCCTTCCCTGGATGATAAATAATATCGTAATCATAATCATTGGCCACATTAAGCCACATGCATTGCCTCATGTTCAGATTTGGATGATCCATAAGATATCTCAAGCTCTTGTGATCCGTGTAAATGGTACAATGGACCTCCTAAAGGTAATGTCACCAAATCTTGAGGGCAAACACTACTACCCCAACTCCAAATCATGTGTCGGGTATCTAACCACATGAGGTTTCATTTGCATGGATACATACGCAATGACCCTACCCCGCTGCATGAGTACCGCCCCTAAAACTATGATTGAAGCACCACAAAATCCTCAACACCCTCATGAAGTGTCAATACTGGGGTCTCACATAACTTCTTCATCAGGATCTTATACGTAGCCTGCTACTCAGGTCCGTAACGAAAATTCACACTCTTCTTCGTCAGGCGAGTAAGAAGAAAAAAAATTTGGAATAATCCTGAATGAACCTCCAATAATAACCTACTAATCCTAGAAATCTCCTGATCTTAAATGGGGACTTCGGGACCTCCCACTACAAAACTACCTTAATCTTGGCCAGATTGACCAGAATCTCGTCCTAATTGACGATGTATCCCAAGAACTAGACCTCTCGTAACCAGAACTCATACTTGAAGAATTTGGCATACAACCTCTCCTACCTCAGTACTCCAAGTAACTCCCATATATGCTCCTCATGATGCACTATGGTCTTGGAGTAGACTAGAATATCATTGATGAAAACAATAACCGACCACCCGGTTCATAAAATCCATAAATGTTGTCGGTGTGTTAGTGAGCTCAAACGGCATCACCAGGAACACCTAATGACCATAACGAATTTGTAATGTTGTCTTCTCCACATCCTCCTCTCTAACTCTCATATGATGGTAACCAAACCTCAGATCAATATTGGAGAACCAAGATGTACCTTACAACTAATCGAAGAGATCATCAGTCCTAGGAAGTAGGTAACGATTCTTCACCGTAAACTTGTTTAACTCGTACTAATCTATGCACATATGGTGAGACACATCCTTCTTCACAAACAGAATTGGTGTTCCCTAGGGTGAACTGCTCGGTCTGCTAAACCACTTGCCCAACAGCCCCTGAAGCTGAGAGGACAACTCATGTAACTCTGGTGGTGTGAGGCAATATGATGCCTTAGCAATCGGGGCCACACCGAGGATCAAATCAATCATGAACTACACCAGCCTCATGGGATTCACACGGGGTAAATCCTACGAGAATGATTTAACAAAGGCAAAAAATTGGTCCGATGATTTCCGATCAATCACAAAGAGAAAGGGAGCACCTATGGTGCTTGATTGGGCCGAAGAGGAGCGCAGGACAGAATCAGCAAAGTTGTTATCGATCTCAGCGGGTTCAGCGAGGGGTTGCTCAAGCATTTTCCCTTTTTACAATGAGGGGAAGATGCAAAGGGTGGGGTCATTTCTCTCTTTTCTGCTCGAAATCTCCACCTCCGGTGGAGGCTTTCCTAGCCAAATCTGAAGAAAAGAAGAAGGATGAAAGAGCAGGGCCAAATTTCGAATGCACAGGGTGTTTTTGATGCTTCGATTGACAGGAGATGGAGAAAGAAAATGGGGTTACTACCCCTTTGTTGACCTCATCGGAAAACAACCCACCTCCGGTGGTTTCTTTGTTAGTAAATGAAGAAGAATAAAGAGAAATGAGGCTACTGGCCTCTTGTTCTTCTTGGAAATTGCGAAGGTGAAAGAAAAGACTGAGAGAATTAGAGTGTGTTTGGGTTTAATTCATTGGTAAATTGTGAAAGGAAAGCTTCTATTTTTTATCCAAACTTTTAGTGTATAATTGATGTACTTTAGATGATTTTTAGAAGCAATGTGTAAGGCTTTCCCCCATGATTTCATAAGTTAAAACTGCTCATTTATGCTCCAATAATACTTGTAACCTTAGGTAGTATTTCAAGAAACGTATTGATTTAATTGGGTATGTATTATTGAGTGATATGGTAGAAAATGTAAGCATAAGAATTTCTAGTCACATTGTCGTTAATTAAAGTCAGTATGCAAGACTCAAAATACATAAAATGTGATGTCACCCTTGTGACATTAAAAATGTCACAAAATAACTCTCTCGATACGTGTGTCCAATTCTTGACATCTAATAATTTTCTAAAAGTGGTGAATGATAGTCTCAGGTTCAAGGATTCCAAAAAGTCAAATGAATCCTAAATCCGATATATAGAACTCTAGGAAAGCCCGTTTAAAGTTTCATGATTAATTGAATTTGATTCTTCAGTTTTCGCAACTTTGTTAAATTTTACAAGTTAATGCTATTGTAATTTTGAAACAAATTATTAGACCTATGTCTGAGTCTGAAAAAAACGTTCTCTAAGTTACCATATGAGGTATGCAAGTATCTCAACGAATTAATTCATTTTTCGTTTATTAAGAAAATCAGTAATACACAGATTTGTTTTCTTTAAATGGACATAACTTCTTCATATGATGTTTGTTCTTGACGTTCTTTATATCCACGAAGTCTTAAGTATATAATCTATTCAATTTGATCATAAATTGGTCCTAAGTATACTTGATGCAAAATTTCATTTTTAACATTACAAATAGAATCATTTCTTGTGTTTTTTTACTTAATCCTTAATGATAGATGGTTTTCTAAGTAATTTGAGACGTTCAACAAGTAATTATGAGTATAAAATATTTAATATACTTTATAAACATAAAGTTACACTTAATTTTGGTCTTTTACACATACTGGTTCGCGATTGTTTGATCACCGAACACTGACCTATTTTTACAAATTGTTACAGCTAATGCAAAGAGACAAAGTAATTGCATACTCTTCGCGCTAGTTGAAGGTGCATGAAAACAGTTACACCACCCACGATTTAGAGTTGGGAGTCGTAAATTTTTCCTTAAATATTTGGCGACGTTACCCTTACAGTACCAAGTGTACCATATACACGGATCACAAGAGTCTTCAGCACATTTTCAATCAGAAGGAACTTAACATGAGACAATGAAGATCGATAAAACTGTCAAATGACTACAAATATAAAATTCTTTACTACCCAGGCAAGGCGAAAGTCGTGGCAGATTCCTTAAGCAGAAAGGAGCAAGCCAAACCTCGTAGTGTCAAGGCACTTACATTGACAATCCAGCCAAATCTACCTACTCAAATCAAAGAAGCTCAGCTAGAGGCCCTTAAGGAAAGAAACATGGCTGAAGAATGTCTATGAGGAATGGAAAACCAATTCGAGACTAAAGGTGATGGAACACGATGTTTCATGGACCGAGTTTCGGTGCCAAAGTTCCGCGACATCAAAAGTATGGTCTTGGATGATGCTCACAAGAAAAGGTCTTAAATTCATCCAGGCTCGGATTAAATGTACCTGGACTTGAAGAAAATATGGTGTTAACCCAACACGAAGGCAAAGATTGTCACCTATATAAACAAATGCTTCACCTATTCTAAGATCAAGGCAAAATATCAAAAACCCTCGGGTTTACTGCAACAAACGGAAATACCCGAGTGGAAATGAGAGCAAATTTCCATGGACTTCATCGCGAAACTACCCAAGACACCAAGTGGATATGACACTATTTGGGTAATAGTTTATCATCTGACTAAATATACCCGCTTTCTACCGATAAAGGAAATGAATAAGATGGAGAAAATGGCTAGAAGCATAGAACATACATGAAGAAAATAGTTTGACTACATGGCGTACCATCATTTATTATCTTACACAGAGATAATAGATTTACATGGCGATTTTGGAAAACATTGTAGCAAGCATTAGGAACATGCCTCTACATGAGCACTACCTACCACCCATAGATAGATGGTCAAAGTGAAAGGACAATACAAACGCTCGAGGACATGCTTCAAGCTTGCATGATAGACTTCAGAGATGCTTGTGATACTCACCTACCCTTGGTTGTGTTCTCCTATAATGACAACTATCACACTAGCATAAAGGTCACTCCATTATAAGCCCTTTATGTCGGGAAATGTCGTTCATCGATATGTTGGGTAGAGATCAATGATACACAATTGGGAAAGAAACTTATGGGGGAGACTTTGCTAATAGGACCGAAGATAATACTCGAGACTACAGATAAGATCATACAAATGAGAGAGCGATTAAAGACCGCTCATGTCCTCTAAAAGAAATATGTCGACTTCCAATGAAAACCTCTAGAATTTCAAGTTAGGTACAAGGTCCTACTGAAAGTATCTCCTTGGAAAGGAGCAATAAGATTTAGAAGACAGGTCAAACTCAATCCAAGATATATAGGACCTTTCGAGATCCTTGCTAGAGTTGGTCCGATGGCCTACCGACTCGACCAGTAGTGTGCACGATATCTTTCATGTATCAAACCTTAATAAATATATCTTCGAGGATACACCTATCATTCCAATTGAAGAAATACAAATTGACACAAAACTTAACTCCATCGTAGAACTGATCGAGATCATGGACCGTGAGGTAAAAAGGCTTGACCAGAGCCACATTCCCATAGTTAAAGTGCAATGGAACTCAAAGCAAGGTCCAAAATATACTTGGAAGCGTGAAGATCAAATAAATAGCAAGTACCCTCACATGTTCTAAAGTACCCTGACCACAAGCTAAATTTCAGGACGAAATTTCTTCAACGGGGGGAGGATGTGACAACTGGGGAAAATGTGTGACCACTCGCCGATAGGAATAGTGACATACGATAACCACAATGTCGGCCCGCAAATGAAAATTAAGTAAAAGACTAAATGTGTGACCAGGGGTAAAATGGTCATTTTACCCTGAGAATAGTAATCAATATTTGATATAGTATTTGTGGGATTTGTAGTCGGGGAGTTTCAGAGTAGCAGACAGGCAGATCAGATTTAGCATCTGAGCAACCAGTGTCACGAGGTGAGTTTCCTTCCAGTAGGAACGGGACTATAACCACAATGTCGGCTCGTTTGTTTAGCAGTAGTTCCGGACTTCGGTATGATGCAATAGTTCAAGGTGCTTGATGTCTTAGTGATTCAAGCATGTGTTTGTGTTATGTGTTCCAGACTTTGGTCCGATGTAGTATGCAGTATATGTGTTTATGCTAGTAGTTATGTTTATGCTATGCTATGTTCAGTCAGTTTCCGGAATTTGGTCCAATGCAAAGGGCAAGGCCCTGGATAGTTCCGAACTGCGGTCCAATGCAGTTTTTGGACTTCGGTCCGATGCAGTTTCCGGACTCCGTTCCGATGTAGTTTCCGGACTTCGGTCCAACGCAGAGGGCAAGGCCCTGGTTAGTTTCGGACTCCGGTCCAATGCAGTTTCTGGACTTTGGTCCGATGCAGAGGGCAAGGCCCTGGTTAGTTCCAGACTTCGGTCCGATGCAGTTTTTTGATTTCAGTCTGATGCAGTGGGGAAGACCGAGTATATGTTTTATATGTTATTGCATCGTATGTGGTAGCTTGGGGGAGCTCACTAAGCTTTGTGCTTACAGTTTCGGTTTTATTTTCAGGTTCTCCTGCTAGCAAGGGGAAGAGCTCGGGTTGATGGCATGGCACACACCACAGTCGCAGTTTTATCCTGGGAGTTTTATTCAGACATTTTGATATGATATTGATTTCAGTTTGATTTGATACATTTATTATGGCATTTTGAGATATGCGATGCATGATTTTGTTATATACATTTAACGTTGTGGCATTTAGTAATGTTAAAATAAAAAATTTTGGGTTTTATTTTTGGGATGTTACAAGTTGGTATCAGAGCCTTGGTTTGAGGGATTTAGGAACACTTTCGGGTATGACTGGACTAAAACTAAGGAAATGATAAAAGTTTTCAAACAAAAGTGTTTTCAAAAGAATTTTTAAAAAAAGAAACTTAAAGGAAAAGATTTTTTGAGAGAGAGAGAAAAGGGTGTGGTGCATGCGATCAGCCAAACTCAAGTAAGTACTCCCAAATTACCCGTACAAGTTTATATTTTGATTATCTGTTTCAGTTTCAGTAGAACAGCATGCTAGAATAGGACTAAGGATCTAGGGGGATGCCTTAAGTGCCTGATTTATGTGCTTCAGCTTCATGAGAATTGCATGCTAGTATTGAGTAGACAGTAGTAGGATAGCATGTTAGGGTTATGCCTGATAGTATGAGCTTAGCATTGTATGCTAGTATAGTTTCTCGTTATGAGGATAAATATGATTGAGTAGTTTTCTGTGTATAAATGCTGCTTGCTTTGTGCTTTGTGGGATTCTGAGTGATGGGAGTTAGCCATTAGGTGAATACATCACATCACATATGATCAGGGTCGAATAATCTCAGAGTGTTGGATTTAGCCCTAAGCAGCTCTTGTCTGAGTCTAACCGTTGTAGGGATGAATCTTTTACTCGAAGGATTATCTGAGCCTCGTCACATGTGATGGTATTCAGATGATGGCTAATTGGCATTACAAGGAGGTCTTCAGCAGCTGAGGACTGGTTTGGGCGAAGTCAGAGATTTCCCTAGGGCTAGCCTAGGATGAGATTAGCAGAGTTCAATAGCAGTAGTGGTGACTTGGTGGAGTCGAGCCAGTTCTTGAGGAAAGTACGGATAGATGTGGAAGGTAGTATGGGTCCGTACGCAGAGAATCCGTACTTGAATCAAGGAAGGCTGAGATGAGACCGGGAAACTTGTAGTAGTAGTGATCCCTCGAGATATATCAGTGTTTCTGACGTTTATCATGGTGTGTTTTCAGAATGGTGGTTTTACGTCCTAGGCCAGTAGTCGGCAATTCAGGAGCCGGCGAGGGATCTGGATCAGGTTCAGGGGCCGAGCATCTAGATGAGCAAACCATAGAGTTCCTCACCTCAGAGGTTACTCGCACCATACTTGAGCAGACTCCTGTGATCTTCGGTTCGACAAGGAGAGTCTTCTAGAGCTGATGGATGAGAGGTTGAGCACATTCCATGTGGAGGTTGCGGCCATGATGGGGTCACACACACTCACCTTAGGGAGTTCCTGGCTTGTGGAGCTCCAGACTATCATGCGGTGTGGGACCCCATAGCCAGTACTAGGTGGTTAGCATATGTATCCAATGAATTCCGCACCAGCAGCAGTCTTGAGGGGGACAATGTCAAATTAGCATCCTGACTTCTGAAGGACAGGGCATGCGATTGGTGGGAGGAGATCGGGCATGTCAGCGGGGATGACGCAACACTTGATGCGATGATTTGGGATGATTTTTCTACCAGGTTCAGAGTCGAGTTTGCACCGGTTATTGAGGTGCAGCAGTTAGCCAGGGAGTTTCAAGATCTCACCTAGACTACAAAGACAGTGGCGGAGATTACCGCCAAGATCAGGGAGAGGGCTCTTATCGTTCCTCAGTATGCAGCTGACGAGGAAATGAAGAATGTTTGTGATATGTGCATAATTAGCCGTATGTTTAGTATATATTTTTATTCATTTTTAGCTAAATATGTGCATAATGTGGACAAAAGGTACTTAATAATGCTTAAATTGTATTTTCAGTCCAGAAGACATGCTTGGAAGTAAAAAGGAATAAGGAGATCAGCAATTAGAGACCAAAGAATGAAGAAAAATAAAACACCCACACCTACTCGGCGAGTTCCAAAGAATGTTCCCGAAGAAAAGTCAAGAATCCTTGTCGTACACGGATTTTACACGTCTACTCGGCGAGTTGGGGGACCTACTCGCCAAGTTGCCCCTGTTTTGTGATAATTATAAATAGTGGATCTTATTCCGAATTGGGGACTTTTCCTGTCTTCTTGGAGTTACACCTGCGATTGAAGAACCCTTTGGAGACCTAAAGAACCCTAACCTTTGATCTAGAAGACTCAAGGCAAATTAGGTTATATTTTCCACTTAATCTTAGGATTGAATTATGTCTAGCCTAGTTAAATTCGTTGTTGAGCTTGTTTCCACTGTAATCATGAGCTAAATTCGTATTGTTTCTGTTTAGGAAAAACCAAGTTACTCTTGTGGTTTAATTATTACTTTTATTGATTGTTTATTGATGATTTTATTAAATTAAGTTTGTTAAAGAACCTTATGCATTAACCACAACTATTTTCTGTTAATTGGAAGACAATTAAGCTGCATGAACATCTCTTAGTTGTTAACCTCATATGTTTATGTGAACACTTTATCATATGCCTAGGAATAATGAACATGAAACTAGGATTAATTAGAGAATGTGTAAATTAATGTGTGAGCTTGTTTGAGAAACCAACAAACAAAAGGTTAATTGAAACACCAACTTGATTAACCAATTACATATCTTATTTAATCCAAATAATTGAATTAGGGAATTAATTAGTTTAAACAATTGGCCACTGCATGAATTGATTAATTGTCTAAGGGTTATTAATAGTGAACATGAATCTAACCACTCTAGTTGGTAACCAATAACAATTAATTTATCATTATACAAATAACCATAGGAGTGAGTTGGTTGGACCTAAACAGAAACTCTTTATCAAATTTGGTGAATTTTTACTTGTTTTTAGTTGTTAGTTAATCGCTTGTTAGGTGGTGTGTTTAAGTTTCTAGTCTTGTAAAACTAGAGAAAAACCTTTACTTTTATTACTTGTTTAGTTAAAATTAGTTCTAAGTTTAATTTCCGTTCCCTAAGTTCGACACTCTACTTATCTAACTATACCACTAAAAGACAGGTTCACTGCCTTTGTGTGCTAAATTTATAATTTAAAAGGAGGAATAAAACCAGTGCATTTTACACACATCAGTCTGTTATCATGAGATGTTGCAGAGTGATATCCGTCAGTTTGTGAGCCGGTCTAGCTGTAAAACGTTGGATGATATGATTGTGAGGGCTTGTAAGAGAGAGATAGATTTGGAGATGGAGAAGAAGAGAAAGCCAGAGGCGGCATTTGGCACATGAATTTCGGGCAAAAAGCCCAAGGTATCAGATCACAGATCTAGAGGACAACAGAGCCACAGTCGGTGTGGCAAGTGTGGGAGATTGCACGATGGGGCGTGCAAGGTAGGTAGTACCGGTTGCTACAAGTGCGGTCGAACTGGGCATACGAGTAGAGATTGTACAACTGCTACCACTACTGCAGCATCTGATCTAATTTGCTTCCATTGCAATCAGAGGGGATATAAAAAGTCCTAGTATCCAAGTTTAACAGCAGCATGGAAGGTGGTAACACCTGCCCCAGCAACATTGAGGATTATAGACGGCTGTTAGGGCTGGAGTGAGACGCCGGTGGCGAAGAGTAGAGCTTTTCAAATGACGACTGAGGAGGCGTGAGTGACTCCTGACGTGGTGGCGGGGTCATTCTTAGTGAACAATATTTCAGCTACAATGTTGTTTGACTCAGGGGCTACCCGATCTTTTGTCTCACTTGCACTTAGCAAGAGGTTTAGTAGAGCTCCGGGGGAGCTGGACTGTCCACTTGAGGTTGAGATAGCAGAAGACATGACCATCAGGGTTGCGAGAGTACATAGGGGGTGTTCGCTGCAATTATTTGATGAGCAGTTTTCGGTGGACTTGGTTCCTATTCCCCTGCTAGGGAATAAGGTTATAGTGGTTATGGGTTGGCTAAGCCCCAATGGGGCAGTGATTGATTTTAAGATGCAGTTAGTGAAGGTTCGCACTCCCAGGGGGGAGAGCTAGTGATTCAGGGCGATAGGCCATAACGCGGACCATTCCTTTGTTCAGCAGCGAGGGCGAGACACTACGTTCAGCAGGGTTGCGTAGGGTACATTACCTATGTTATAGATGTCCGGGAGAAGGGTAAGGCAACAGTTAATGACGTACCAGTAGTGCGAGAGTATCCGGGCGTATTTCCGAGGGACTTACCTAGGATACCTCCAAAAAGACGGGTCGAGTTTCGGATTGACCTGGTTCCTGGTGCGAGTCTGATAGCTAAGTCACCGTATCAGTTGCTTCCTACAGAGATGCAGGAGTTGTCTACACAGCTGCACGAGCTGATAGAAAAGGGTTTCATCAGGCCGAGTAGTTCACCATGGGGAGCCCCGATCCTATTCGTAAGGAAGACAGATGGGTCGCATCGCATGTGCATAGATTACCGGGAGCTGAATAAGGTAACGGTGAAGAACCGTTACCCACTCTAGAGGATAGATGACTTGTTTGACGATCGAGTGAGAGTAAAGAGAAATTAATTGGGGATTCGTCTTGCCCTAATTTAAGGAGACGAAATATACATTAAATGCCACCTAATAATCCATGTAATGGCCTAATAACCACGTAACACCCGTATATAACATGTATTCACTTTTTAACCGGTTAAACAGGTAAAAAAAAACTATTTTTAAACGGTAATAACAACCTTAGTGACCTAATGCGCACAAAAAAAAACTTAGTGACCTAATGCGGACAAACTGTAAACGTAATTACCCTCCTAAGTCATTAACCCTATAACATTAGGCTCTGTCTCATTTTTGGTTTATTGTGGTTTTTTTTATCCTTCGAACTCAACATGTGAGCACCAACCCTTTTCTTTTTTCTGTTTTTTGGTTGCTTCATGCACTTCAAAGAGGGGCACCATGCACTCTGTTATACAAAAGCTCCAAGTGCGTCATTCCTTATCAACATAGGTCATTATTTTTTCTCTTGTGTATCCGTTTCACTTACTTGGTCACCAAGAACAAACACACACCTATTTATGCTTCATGCAAACCATTGGCATATGTTAGTCACACAAGTAAGCCATATAATGCATGTAATCTTTTTTTTGTTCTTATGTGTTCTTGATCTTAATTGAACGTAACATCTACACCCATCATGATGTAGAAGATAAAGCTTCTTCTTTGAACAAGAAAATAACACTTAAGTTAAGTGTTATTTTCTTGTGATGTTTCAAAGAAAGAAAGAAAAAGATGGATAGATAAAAGAAGAAAGACTGCATATTTCTTTGTTCAACATCCAAAAAGTACCTTAAATAGGCTAACATCCAACCAACTAAACAAGTCATCAACACTCTACATTTCCTAAGGACTCGGTAAAAGCGGAAACAAAAAAACTGACCACACTAAATCAAATTTATATGCTAAAAATAACTAAGCCCATGACCAATTTACCCACTTTTGATTAAAGTCGGAATTGAAGTCTATAATAACCCCTTAATTCTGACTTGTCCATAACCTGAACATTCTCGACCAATAACCACATGGTTTATCATCTTCTTCACAGTTATACATCATCTTCTTCACGGTTAGAACAACCTCTACTAATGATGTGTCGTTGACACGAACGAAGAGTCGCGCTCAGACGCGCCGGATAATTCCACAAGGCAAGTCACGCTTAGCGGAATAAGCCTGATAGAACCTATTTCTTGCGGATGCCAGGTGCGGCTTCTACTCTACGACAAAGTATAACAGCTCCATCCGACAAGGAAGATGCTGAGAGCATTATCACATGAACCAATCGTTGTCTCTGACAGATCAAGGAGCAAGATTACCCGATCAGCGTCCTGATCTTGTTGGGTCTGACGCCTTTGTTCTGTACGGACCAACAGAAGGCCTTAGTATAAAACGCCCGGTACCTTGGAAAATAAGTTGCTCTTTCTCAGTTCACTCTAGAATACACCCAAGTCTATCCACTGACTTGACCGTCGGAGCGTTTTCCCGGGAGCCTCCTCCCAGAGAACGGCTAACGGTTCCTTCCTGTTGTGACCTTGCAGGCTCATCAGAATAATCATAGGCACAAGGCGTAATCGTCTGTTGACCAGGTCACATCATCTACCAATCATCACCTTGCAGTTTTCTTCTTTGCCTTCTCTTCTTTCTTTAGCCAAGTTTCATCGCCATTGGATTCCGCACCAACACAACCATCATCTCCGCCTTATTCTGCAAAAAGAAAAATTTAACAACCTATTTAATCAAGACTAAAAAACGAACATGAAACACAATATGTTTCATATTGGCCCTTTTTCTCTTGTATAGTATCGACCAATATAGATCTGGGTTATTTCAAATCTTCTTCCTTTCTTCAACCTACCTATACACACTTGCAGGTGCACAAAATTATCGTTTTCGAATCACACATATCGGTTTACTATATTTTTTTATATGATGCTTATTATAGATTGGGTGCTTACTAGATTTCATTTTATATGGTTAATTATATTTTAGTTTTTAAATATTTGTTATTTATTACTAATTAATTATTTCTATTAATTATTTACTAACATTAATGAAATATAAATTTTATAACGATTATATAATATTTTCAATCATTTTTTTTTTTGTAAATATGACATAATAATTATATTAATTTTTCCGTATATCATGTATATAAAATAAATACCTAACCTATTTGTTTGTTTGTGACATTATAGATATAATGTATATTTAAAAATATGAATGAGAGGCTTATAGAGATTTTAGATGCGTGAGGATAAATTATTTAAATTAATTAAAATAATTTATGAAGAGAGATTAACCATTGTTGATATCATTTAGTAATTGAGGTTAAAAATAATAGAATAAGTAATTAATGAAGTGGTAGAAAAATGCCATCCACTGATGTAGATGAATGAAACGAAAAGATAACTTCACCACAAATATAGATTGAAACAACAACATATATAATGTTTGCGCAAGGGTTCCAATGACTTTGAACTTTTGAAGCCCCATGCACGATGACCTTTGACCAACACAGTTTCAAATATTAACAAAGGAAAGCAAATAAACAATGACATAATCTTCTACATTCTTTTAAGGAATAGAAAGTACGATAAATCTATATGAACTTGCCAGGTTACTTGCAGACCAAAATGGTTGTCAAGGAAACGAATTCTCTAATAAGTAAGCACCTGACCACTTGTCGATAAACGCCAACTCGTCTGGATTCAATCTTGGAAGTTCACGTTCTTGAAGGGTGATGATTATCCCTGCAGTCTCACCTAGAAGTTGAGCTGCAGCTTGAACACTCGCCTCCCTTTTCTCTATGACACTTTCATGGCATTTCATTAGAATGACTTGGGGTAAGTTGGTGAGACAAGCAGCTATTATATCAGCGATCATTGATGATACATGTGCAAATAGTTCCTCTTGGCTAACCTGCTGATCAATGTTCTCGTGGTAGACGTTGAGCAAGATTGTTTCAGTGATACGATACATTGAATTGGCACAAATTGACTTGTATTTAGAACCATAACTTCGGCTTCTGATATCCATACTTTCCACCTTGTTGACCTTCTTCTTAGCCTTATCCCTTAACCATTGAAGAATATCTCCCGGTGTATTCATTTTAGACTTAGGATTTGGCAGCTTAGTTCCTAACCATTTGTGGTACACTTCAACATCTACCCACAAAGTTTCAGCTGCCTTTTGAATGCTTACATGATCATGATCAGTAGCGTTGAGGCTTTCTTCCACAAGGGTGACATATAAAAGACCCTCACTCACACCATTAAGCAAGCAATCGACCATGTTCTTTTGGATGTCAGGTAGAGACATGGCGATGGATGTTAGTGTTACCAAAGGCAAAGACCAACAGTTGACATATTCTTGTGGAAGTAAAGAATGAACATGATTGCTGTTAAACTTTGCAAGTCCTTCAAAACCATGAGATTTTGATAGAAGCTTCATAAGATTCATGGGTTGTTGTTTTTCAGCCTTTTGGATCAAGCGATTCACAGATTTTAACAAGCGTTTCAATGTTTTCTCAGTAACCTGTAAGTCTTCGTGAAGTTGCAAAACATACCTGATAAGATCTTCATTTTTTCCTAGGTGCTCGTTAGGTTGTTCTCCCAACGTATGACATGATGTGCTAAACATAATGGCCTTTAACCATTTCCAACAAGAACGACAAAACAAGACAAATATCAAAAACAGAATTGTAATCATGTTTATCATCTTGCATGCTACAAGGACTGTCTTCTGAAATCCTACACAAAGAATGATACTTTGGATTTTCAAATGCTGGATGACAATCTTGCATTTGCGGCTACCGGATAGGAATGGTATGAAACTATATTTCCAATTATATAACTTCTGATTCCGGTAGCTCTCTACTTCACAGATCTTCACATGCTTCCAAATCCATTTTATTGACAAATCAAAGCTTAAGGTTGCAAAACATCTGGCAAGCGGGGCAATTGTACCCAGTATCACTCCGATGGATTGTATCACGAAAATCACTACCAATGACCACTTATAATCCGACTTATAGTCCGCTTGATGTCCTACACGTGGAAATCTGTGAATCATAACTGAAATAAAGAAGCCAGTGCTTGCAGCACATATTACCCCTGAAGCAGATGTCGAAATAGAGCAGACTGTCAGAAATTGAGGGCTTCCGGTTCCTGCCATGATCCAGTACTTTGTCACATACTCATTTAGCTTCGCAACAGTTAATCTTCTATCAGGCAGCACTAGATCCTTTAAAGCTGTTTCATTAGCTGTTTTGTATTTCAATTCTAGAATCTGTTTGGACTTTAGAATTGATAAAGATAAACATGCATATATTATCAGCAACATGAGTATCGGAACCACCCAACCGGCTACATAAATAAATTTAAAAAGGAACGGTGTTTTATATGAAAAGAATGCACCTTCAGAAATATAGAATAAAATTCCCGTGTCTAACTGAATGCAAAAATTGACAACCATGGAGATTACCAGTACAGCTACAGCTATCATGTTTGAGACTAGCTCCTTGTCCTTCATGGTTGCTAAAGAAGGCAATAAATTTGCCATCATGGTGCACATAAAGCTCATGCTTCCAAGCTTTGTAGCCTGGTCCATAACACCTGGCATTAGAGTAGTTAGATCCATGGGCAGCTTTATTGCAACAGCTATCACAGTGAGAGATGCGGCATTCAGAGTGAAATATTTACATGGGAACCAGAGCTTTCTGTTTCGCAAACCATCTAATAAATCAGCCACCATTGCAAGGACACAGAGCAGAGATGCTAATGCTATATACATCCCAATCCACGGCATAGGTTTGCTGTACTGGTTTTGCTGACGTGACTGGTATACTAGACTCCATAGGGAATATAGGTATTCTGTTGTAATATTTGGGCAAGACGCCTCAAGTACCTGGAATTCCGGATCATGCTCGGGTCGGCCGTAGATATCCATGATAATGCTTCGGGTTTTCTGATCAATGGCACTTGTGTGGTATGCGTAAGGACTAAGGGAGTGCAATTAAGGAGAAGCAGAGTGCAGAGTATGTCTTCGGAATGGCTTAAATTGAAGCTGGTATGTTTCCTCCAATAATGCTATGATGGATCACTTGAATGATCTGGAACAAACTAGTAATGACTTTCCTTAAAGCATGTCGGCCACATATCAGTGAACTTTAAAAGGACTGAAGTGGAGGATAATTTCCAATGACTTTGACCACAAAATTTAGCGATGCTGCATGCAGTAATGTTTTTGGTATGGTCCATGTTGCTGTATTGCGATTCAATTTTGATATGAGTCACAGTGGGATCCATGTAGATCCCCCTGGACCCTGGTAAATTTAGTCTAGAAACCTAAATTTTTTTAGCGCTACCCCGTTAAAAAAATATTGCTAGGCTATATTATAAATCAAAAATATTTATTTGGACAGAACTCTTTTAAAATAGCCAAAAATATTTAACTTTAATACTTTAATGACATATATAGGAGAAGAAGAGATAGCCCAATAATATCCAAATCTTGTAAAAATAAATAAATAAATAAATACATAAATAAAACCTGAAAAGGGGGATCCACTTAGGCTGCCTGGAGTGGGCTGCGGTTTGGTATCGCATTCATGCCACCAGGACCGCAAACACCGCTCCCTAGGTGTGGTTTCCTGCGATTTTGGCCACAGTGTGACTAGAAAAGACCACATGTTGTGATTGGTTGCTGCATGTTTGACCGTTGAACGGTCCTTCCGTCCGAATTTAATTTATTTATTTATTTTATTTTTTACTTTACTCTATATATATACTTACAATTTTTTACATAACATTCAACCAAAATCCTTACACTTTTACTCTTTTTTCCTCCTATTTCTTTGAAAATATCTTCTTCCAAAAGACCCTGCAAAGAAAAAACGCTCGTTTGAAACACCACAACCCCAATACCTTCATCTGATCAACCGATTTTTTTCACCTCCGTATTCCCACTATGGCGGTATGTTTTCGTATTTTCCACAATGACCAACACAACCACTACCACAACTTGACACAAATTTTAATCCATTTGATTTTTTGTCTCAACCCGAGTTTGTTTAACAAACACAAACACAACCAAAAACGGTCGTTTCTGATTCCGAACTGTAATTCGTTACAGAAACTCAACCCACTCGAGCAGCAACTAAAAGAAAAGAGAAGGCGGATGCTAAAGGTTGGGAACCCCTAGAAGTGTTAGTGTTGTCACAATCTTGGTTCGATATTTCAGAAAATGTGACGGTTGGAAAAGACCAAAAGTATGACCGCTTTTGGATTCGTGTTTTACATAGGTTTCATAAAGGAATGAACCGTGAAGAATATCGTTCAAAACATTAAGTGTACTTGAAATGGGAGGATATGAACAAGGAAATCATGTTGTTTAATGATTTGTATAACAACATGAAACGTCAACGGAAAAGTGGAGAAAGCGATGATGTAATTTTGAGGAAAGCGCTGAAAGTGTATTAAAAAAAAACTTAAGGCTTTCAAGTTTCTTGAAGTTTGGAATTTTGTGAAAGATAACAAGAAATGACAAAATAGCAAAACATCAGACAAGCATATCGGCAGTGGTTCAAAACGCAGCAGAACATCTGAGTCCGACCACACTACATCAGATGCTTGTGTTCAATTTGATCTGAACGAAGATGAACCTATTCCAGTTTCACCACCTTCCCGACCAATGGGAAGATACAAAGCAAAAAAGAAAAGGCAAAGGCAAGACGTCGGATTCATATGAGTTGAAAGAAATGGGGGCCGACATGAAGGGTATAAAAGATAGAATGGACAAGATTTTGCAAATTGCTTCTGAAAGAGAGCTTCAGAAACAAAGGGACAGCGACATGAGAGTACTATCGTTGGACACGTCGAATATGACCAGGGACGAGCTTCAAGGTATTTTGGCGATGAAGGAGGAAGTGAAAAAACGTTACGCAAATCGTGGCTAACTTCTAGTTTTTTTTTCAAGTTTTTAATCGTTTGGTGTGTTTTTTATTAAGTTGTAGGTTTTATGTTTCTAATTTGCTTTTCTAAATTTTTATGCTTTTTTTAAGTTAAGCAATGTATGGTATTTCTATTTTTAATTAATGAAATATTATCTTTTTAAAATTATGTTTTTTTTATTAAAAAAGAAGTTTTATTAAATTAAAATAGTTAAAAAAACAAAAATAAAAGAAAATAAAAGTGTGGCACCACTCCCTTGGTGTGGCAAGAAACCACACTTGTGTGGTAAAAAAATGACATGACGCTTATGTGGCGGTGAAGGGAGTGCGGTTTCGGTGGCACCACTCCCTCTAGCCTTAGATGCCCAGGGTACTGCCTAAAGAGTATGGACATATATATACATCTTTTGGGTTATAAAAAAAACGAATTGACAAAAGTAGAATATATATATATATATATATATATATATATATATATATATATATATATATATATATATATATGTATGTATATGTTCAAATGTTTTTAGCAATTATTGTGTGCATGAATGCACCAATAGGAATTTAGGAATAATTAAATAATTAAATATTGTAATAAGGGTAATTATGTAACTTTAGCATGCTAATTAAAATAAAATCTCTTAATTCATGGAAATTACCATAAAAATCTGTTTGACCAACTATTTAACCCTAGCCTTCTATATCATATGTATTCTGCCTCCTCTAATTTTCTTATGGACGAATGAACATCGTCTGATCAAAAGAGGTAGTCAAACCTCTTGCTGCAAATTTGTTTCCCCATTCCATTGATTAAGAAGATGTTATTCTCGGTGGCTCCATCTTCAATCGAAGCTAGCTTCAACATCGAGGCAATTTTGGAGTCACAAGAAGTTGATGTATGTTTCTGCAACATTGCTACAGTTCCTTCGTTGATCGGTTCTCTAGAGCTTTTCCAGATCGAGCAAACTTCGTATGCCCTTATTTATCCGGTAACAACTCTTCAAATCTCATGAATTATGGTCCGTTAACTTGTGATTCGAACTATCTATTTCTATTGTTCGCTGAATTGGATGGTTAAGTAAGGGAAACCTAATGTGTTCAAGAAGAATGAGCTATGCACATAAGGCGCTCGACTAAATTCCTGAAAGAAGGACCAATTTGTTGTCGCTGTTTTCACATCAGGCTCAACCTCTTGTTTCCTTTTCTCGATATCTGTACAACTTCTACTTGTACAGCTAATCCTCTTACTCCTTAAAATCATCGCTACATAAGCGTCTTACAAAGGAATCAGACAATTTAGGGTCGATTTTTTCTTCCCTGTTTAACTTTGTTGTAGGAACCAGGGGAAATAGAAGTTGTGTTTGCGAGTCTTGGAACCAAGAAGGTTTTTGAGAAATTCTTGACACATCGTGATCCTGATCCGTTGTATTTCACTAAAGATAAGCCCTTTGGAGCTTTGTATGATACTCCTGTCATCTTGTCATCATGGTTATCCGAAGAAGATGTTGATTATTACACCAAAAAGTTCGAGCAAACTGGTTTCACATGAGGAATAAACTACTACCGATGTTTTGACCTGTAAACTTTTATCTATTCTTTATTTCTTTACTTGTTGAATTGAATAATTACTTATATTGTTGTTGTTGTCGATCCTTTTCAATTCTTGCACAAAAAGTACAGTGGGAATTTCTTGTTTAATATGTTGTGAAAATGGAAGGAATCTGAATACTCTGGTCAATCTGTTCCAGTTGGTGGTCTTGCTTATTATGTTACTGCACCTTCTCAAGGTAATGACTGACTCCATTCCATATTTCCATTCCATTCCATTCACATTCCTTGATTTGTGATGATTTATTATTTGTTTGCATGTGAATATCATCATTAGCTTGGCTGATATGGCAGCAAATCCCTTCCATGCTCTCTTCTTCTTCTTTTTTTTTTTAATATTTTAGTTAATTGAGTAATACTTAAAGGTTTGCAAACTTTAGCTTAAAATGGTTTCAAACTTTATATTTTTTTATTTTCACCTACAGTAATATAACTTGTTTGCTTTACCTAATGAATGTTAACCTGAAAATTCTTTCAGAATGAAGGCAATATTCTTTTAGAATAAAAAGGGCTTTAGTTTGAAGAAGGCTACTATTCTTTCATAATGAAGAAGAGAAATATTCTTTACATGTAATCCTGCAAATTGATCAGACCTAGACAACCAAAAAAGGCAGGGAAGCTTTAATTTTATTCTTTTACAATGATTGTTCTCTAAGAATGAACTCGAATTTTATTCTTTATTTTTTTTCATATCAGAATGCAAACACAAGTGTATCACTACAAATTACTTGGCAATGAATTTCTGATAGAAATGGCTTGAAGAATTGCTTGAATACCTTATGGGAAAGACTTGAATAATGAATTAAATAATGGTCACACTCATTGTGTAAGAATGTTGTTATTTTTAAGAATTATACTTATTATTCTTTCAGAATGTTTGTTATTATTCAATGAATCACAATCATACAATGTAATTATTTGGTATATTATTAGTTCAAGAATCGATTTTGTGTATTCTTTCATAATATATTTACTAGTTTATGGTTGTCACTCTGTAATTTTGACAGAATAAAATCGAAAAATATATTTACTAGTTTATGGTTAAAATTCTATCATTCTGACAGAATAAAATCGGACTTTTTATTTTAAATTAATTTAAAATATTCAGATTTTGAAAAATAAAGGAATTAATTATCCCTAAAAATCAGAAAATTCCCTTTTTTAATATAGGTTAATTGACTAAAATACCCTTATGCTCAAATTTGTGTAATTATATGGTACATGTTATTCTATTCTACTATCATACACCCTCAGATCATGATCTTT
This sequence comes from Lactuca saligna, assembly GCF_052625555.1. NCBI lineage: Eukaryota > Viridiplantae > Streptophyta > Magnoliopsida > Asterales > Asteraceae > Lactuca > Lactuca saligna. The sequence continues at coordinate 35,613,207 of NC_136422.1, forward strand.
GATTATATTTCACCCAATTGTCCAGATATGTGCATTCTGGCATACAATAGTTACTAGAAACAAAATAACCTAACTATATATATATATATATATATATATATATATATATATATATATATATATATATATATATATATATATATAGAGAGAGAGAGAGAGAGGTAGGTTCAAATGTTTCCAACAATTATTGTGTTCTTGAATGCATGAATTAGAAATTAACAAATAACTAAATAATTAATTAAATCAAAAAAGGTATTTCAAGTTTTCTGCACTTGCAATTAATGTGATTATTTAATTAAATATTTGTAATTAAAGAAACAAAATAAATATATTAACCTAATCTCTATCTTTTATAACCATCAACATCAATTTCCCTTCTTCCTCGTATGAACACAGTCGGCTATATGAGAAATTTCTCATTCAATCGCCGGCCAAAAAACGGGAATGATCATCTTTACCGTCGGTCACTGCTTTTTCCCGCATTTGATAAACGGTGACGATACCAAAATAGAGCATTTCCACTATCGATCTTCTGGTTTAAGTGATCTCACTTCATCGAAGGTTTGTGTTTTTCTCAATAAATTTGCCGCTTCAAGAAATCAAAACCATCCGACAACAAAGCTTCGTGAAAAAACCCATTTTTGATCCTCACACTATCGACATAGAATTATCTGAAAATATGATTTATGAAAACATAGGTTTTTCTTACTATAAAATCTGTTTTTTTTTTCCTTTTTTTTAAGTTCTCGTTCATCATTTCACATACATGCCAATTACATTGTTATCTTCCTGATTTATGTTTAAAAATTTGCTTTGTATGGATATAAACTTGATAATCATAATCGACAACAATCATGTGTGTTAAACTCATTAATTATTGCAATTGAATCTTTATTTCTAACGTTCAGTTGTTATTCATCTAATTCAATACTTATTTTTTTCTATGTATTATTCAAGAATAAATGTTTATAATGTTGATGTTAATTTAATGACATTGGAACCATGCTCACTTTATTCTCATGATATATTTGTCTAATGTATTCAAAGAAAAGTTTGTCTTCGTGTGATAGTAGTGATTATGTCATTGGAAAAGAGAAAGATGTTTTCTTGGTTTGATGCTTTAATTGAATGATAATAAAACATGTCTTCCAAGTGTTTGATAAAATATCAAAAAGAGATGGTTTTTGTGTAAATGAGGTAATTTTGATATGTTGACTTATTGGGAAGATTCTGTTACAATATGCTAAGGTAAAGTACATACTATTTTGTTAGAATTATAATAACATGTTTATAAGTGTGTTGAAATATTCTGTTAGAAGTAAAGTAGATAATATTTTGTTAGAATTTTTAAGGAATTGAAGTTTAAGCAACAAATGGAAATGAAATATTCTATTAGAATTGACGTTAATATGTGTAGTTATGTTATTTTGGTATTTTTATTTTATAAAAAAGGATGTTATAAATTCTTTAAGAATATAAGTTAAAAATTATGTGTATTCTGTCAGAATTTATTTATATAAATGCATTCTATCAGAATGTCTTTAAGAATGTTTTGTTAACAAGTATATTTGTTTAAATGATAATAATAACGAGTAATGCATGTTATTCTTTCAGAATGCCTTCAAAAAGGAATCAAAAATTGATCATAGAAGAGAAAGGACTTAGAATCGAGTTCAAAAACAAGTAACTTGCAAAGAATTACATTCTTACGATAATACATCATATTTTCGTAAGAATATTAGGATTCAAATCGATTATTTGGACCATTGAAGAAGATCAAGTGCATTTGTTCAA